>NC_045767.1:35870648-36173678 GCF_008692025.1 Phocoena sinus
GTGGACAAATTGGTTCAGAAGATACTAAAAGTGGTGGAGAGGAAATCACATAAATTGAAAACTACCTAAGACACATATTGATTTGGTTGATTTTTGAAAATACTATCAAGGGAAAAACTGCTAAAAAAGATGTACATACTGATTTTAGTCAATTGCAAAGTAATCAGTATTCTTTAATCCATTTAATCATTAAACAATGAACCCTAAATTTTATTTAATCTAGGTATTAATGTTTCTGGTATTACATTTTTTCAATTATGTAGATTTAATTTAAGTAACTTCAAGACATATCTAACAGACATAAGTGTTCATATTCCAATGGAAGTCAGAAATTGACATAAATTTAAACTAGCCGGGACTTCCCTGGTGGCGCAGTGGTTAAGAATCCGCCTGCCAATTCAGGGCACATGGGTTCGAGCCCTGGTCTGGGAAGATCCCACATGCCACGGAGCAACTAAGCCTGTGTGCCACAACTACTGAGCCTGCGCTCTAGAGCCCACGAGCCACAACTACTGAGCCCACGTGCCACAACTACTGAAGCCCACACACCTAGAGCCCGTGCTCTGCAACAAGAGAAGCCACAGCAACGAGAAGTCCGCACGCTGCAATGAAGAGTAGCGCCCGCTCACTGCAACTAGAGAAAGCCCGCAAGCAGCAATGAAGACCCAACGCACCAAATATAAATAAATTAATTAATTAAAAAAAATAAACCAGCCATACTTATATTGTACAATACTTACTTTGAAATTTTTCCATTTTTTGAATTAGTTATAAGTTAATATTTCACACCTTTGAACCAAGTTCCACCTGACCCTCAGTGCTCCCCTCAACTTCAGGAATCCTGAAATGCAAAACCTGTTCAAGGTAACAGGTTCATCCTTTACAACGGAACTATCAAAAGAATCTTCAGTAATGCCTTTACAAATGGCTGTTTCCTGGTAGACAAGAGCATTATTGTACCTTCAGTCTGAGTTCCATCTGAACCTAAAAGATGAATGTTGTTGTTGTTTGCAAATTTTTTAAAAAATTTATTTCATATGGGAGTAGAGTTGATTAACAATGGTGTGTTAGTGTCAGATGTACAGCCAAGTGATTCAGTTATACATATACATGTATCTGTTCTTCTTCAAATTCTTTTCCCATTTAGGTTATTACAGAATATTGAGCAGCGTCCCCTGTGCTATACAGTAGGTCCTTGCTGGTTATCTATTTTAAATATAGCAATGTATACATGTCAATCCCAAACTCTCAATATATCCCTCTCCCCAACCCTTCCCCCCTGGTAACCATACTTTGAAGGAAAGTGTGGGCAAATGAAGGACAGAACATACACAAGAGATCACAGAACAGTTGCAGTAACATTGAAAGCTCTCAATAACTATTTTAAAGCCTAATTCCTCTCATAACTATTAACCTGACTTTGACTTTTGTCTCAGTTTGTTCACTCCATTAATCCTGACTGATGGTTTCTGATGGTTATAAAATTTATCTGAAGATATCATTAATTTTATAATTTAAGACAAGTGTAGGGGAAAATTTAATAATATTTTTGATTTAGTTTACTATGGTAATATTACAACTTCTCTGATGAATATTTTAAGAAGTATAGAAATTCTTTTTGGGAGAAGAAATTTCCCGATACGGTAGAAGCATCTGTCTCTATTGTTAAATCAAGATTATCTTTTTGGCTCCAACTCATCTCTTCTCAATACTGTATAATTTCTATATTATTGGTTAATTTTATTTTCTTCTAAGTAAAAATGCATAGTGGGGAAATAAAGGGTGTGTGGAAGTAAGAAGTAAAATGTAATCTGACTGCTGTAGCTGTTAAGATTAGTTGCAAAGAAATGAAAGCAAGGGTAAAAGAATGTAAACATGTCAACCATTTCTTAATTTTTTTTTTTTGGTGAATTATACACACTGTATAGATTAAATACAGACCACATTCAGGGAGAAATAAATCTTGCTAAAAGAGCAGAAAAAGATAGTATATAGAGAAGAAAACATATCTAGTATTGCTCACCCAAGAATATTCACTGTTATACTCAAATACCATCTGCACACGAGGTATGTGTTTGTGTGTGCGCAACAATAATACACATAGAAGCTATCTCACAGCTCTATAAAGATTAAAAATGAATACATTGAGTAAATATAAGTTCACACCTTAATAATATCATCACCACTAACAATAGCAGCCACCATTTATTGTATAAAATATGATGATGTTTTGAGCTTTACATGCATCCTCTTTCAATCACTTTACCATCTCCATGGGGTAGGCAACATAAGAACTTTGAAGCTTAGACAGTATAGTTTGCCAAATCTTTGCTTCCTGTATCTGGGAATCTGTTTTTTTTTCTTTAGCTTTGGGAAGTTTTCAGCCATAATTTCATCACATATATTTTCTACCCTTTCTCTCTTCCTTCTCCTTCTGAGACCTCCTATAATGTGAATATTAGTATTGCCTGATGTTGTCTCACAGGTACCCTAAAGTGTCCTCATTTTTTGACTTTTTTCTTTCTTTCTTTTTTTCTTTCTTTCTTCCTTCCTTCCTGTGTTGCATGGCTTGCAGGATCTTATCTCCCTGACCAGGGATTGAACCCAGGCCCTTGGTAGTGAAAGTGTGGAGTCCTAACCACTAGACCACCAGGGACTGGACCTAACTGTCCTCAGTTTTTAAAATTTGTTTTTCTTTTCGCTTTTCTCATTGGGCAGTTTCCATTATTTTATCTTCCAGATCATGTATGTGTTCTTCTATGTCACCTTGTCTGCTGTTAATTCCTTCAAGTATGTTTTTCATTTCAGTTATTGTATTCTTCAGCTCTATCTGGCTCTTCTTTATATTTTCCAGTACTTTGTTAAAAATTCTCACTATGTTCATCTATTCTTTTCCCAAGTTCCCTTAGCATTCTTATTACTAATGCTTTGAACCCTTCATCTGGTAAATTATTTACCTCTGTTTCATTAGTTGATTTTTCAGGGTTTTTCCCTCTTTCTTTCATTTGAAACATATTCTTCTGTCTTCTCATTTTGTTTAACTTTCTCTGACTCTACGAAATTAGGTGAAACAGCTACCTATCCCTGTCTTGAAGTTGTGTCCTTGTTTGGGAGTGTCCCTATGCAATCTACATCTGCCCAGTGGCTTTGTCTGTAGAGCTGGATCTGAAGTAAGCAAGCTGCTAGGGGCATGGTCCCAACCTGATTCATTCTCTGCCCTTTCCACCCAACTCCATGTGGATCTTTATAGGCTTGGATGTAGAAGAGTCTTTCTGCCCGTTTCCAGTTTGTTTTCATGAGAGTCGCTCCACATATAGATGTATTTTTGATGTGTTACTGAGGGAACGTGAGCTCAGCTTCCTCCGACTCCACCATCTTGATCACTTCCCCCTCCTCTTCCATATGTTATCTAAGGTTTTGTCTTCACCATTTCTATACCTAATATTTTGCTTGTTAAAAAAACAAAATTCAACTGAGTAAAGATCTAATTGGCTTTATCCAATGACTCATGAATTGGGCAGCATCCTATCTAGTAAATAGACACTCTGAGGAGTTGTACAAAATGGAGGGTTTTTATAAGAGGAAGGTGGGACAAGGAAGTTATTACCAAAAAAAAAAAAAAAAAAATTGTTTCAGGACAGGCCATCGTGCTTCAAGGGAAGGGAAGGGAACAGCAGGGGACATTGCTTCTTCTTCCTTTGGGGGCTGGAGAGGGCCTATGTGACAGATTATCTCATTGATGCTGAACAGATAATTCCAGACTAGCCAGTTAAGGTTACATTCCTGGAAAAGTTTAAACTGTAGTTAGGTCAGGTATTAAATCCAGATTTGGTATCTTGGGATTTAGCACAAGTGATGCCATTTTGGACTTGTGGTTTCCCTTTAACAGCTTCAATATTAGAAAATTTCTGATAATGATATCAGATAAAAGTTGAATGTCATCAACTTTATATTACTCTGTCAGAAAATTAAATTTATTAATTCATAAATTCATACTTACAGTCAATTTCCTTAAAAAAAAAAACCTAAGTTTTGGGGAAAAAAACAATGATTCCTTGGAACACAGAGTCCTAAAATCCATTTTATAAATGTTACTTGAAAATATGTTAGCATGAATTTTAGCCTTTTTAAGAAATGAGATAATGCCATCCTTGATTCTACTTCTCTAAAATATGTCCATTTACAGCAATAAATTACAATATATTCTCTCCATTAACCTCATAAGCATTAGGAATGTTGAAAAGAAACAAGCCCAAAATGGAGTAATTTGTGTTAAGCTCCACCACGACTTAATAACTAACCTAACTGCAGTTTCAGCCTCTCCCAGGAGGGGAATTTTAAACCAATTGGTCTGGAATTTCCTGATCAACACTAGTGAGGTAATCTACCTGATAAAATCCTCTGCCTTCCCCAAAGGGAAGGTAGCCTTGCCTGAAATAATCCACACATTTAATTTCTTTGTCCCAACCTCCTGCCTATAAAGCCTTTTTTTAAAATAAATTTATTTATTTATTTATTTTTGGTTGCGTTGGGTCTTTGTTGCTGCACACAGGCTTTCTCTAGTTGCAGCGAGCAGGGGCTACTCTTTGTTGTGGTGCGCAGTCTTCTCATTGTGGGGGCTTCTCTTGTTGCGGAGCATGGGCTCTAGGCATGCAGGCTTCAGCAGTTGTGGCTCCTGGGCTCTAGAGTGCAGGCTCAGTAGCTGTGGTGCACGGGCTTAGTTGCTCTGTGGCACGTGGGATCCTCCCAGACCAGGGCTCAAGCCCGTGGCCCCTGCATTGGCAGGTAGATTCTTAACCACTGTGCCACCAGGGAAGCCCTAAAGCCTTTCATTTTGCACAGCTCCTGGGAGCTCCCTTCTACTTGTAGATGGGATGCTGCCTGATTCATGAATTGTTGAATAAAGCCAACTAGATCTTCAAATTTACTTAGTTGAATTTTGTTTTTTACCAGGAAAGACAATTGCTTTGCTCCATTTTTAATTTCTCATTCAGTAAGATAAACAATAATAGTACAAACCAGAGGAAAGAACTTTGAGAAAATGAGACTACTGCCTTCTGGGATGGCATATCAATTAATCAACTCTAGCTTCTTCCTTCTGCTCCTGGCATTGGTTCAACCACATTTACTTACTTTTCTCTATTCTAACTTGCAGTGTCCAGTATAGGGTTGGCAGATGTGTGGTTCTCAGCTCTTTTCTTCTTGAACAGCACAAATGATATTACAAAGCATACAAGCCTGCTTGTATGCCTTTAGGGACAATCTGTCCTACTCCTCTACCCAATAATTCACTTCAAGTTGAAGTCCAGTGTTTGTTTATAGTTTCTTTTTTTCCACCTGACTTAGATGTGGCACACATTAATGTATTGGATAGATCCTTTTCTGCTGGACTGTGCTTTCTGATCTTTACATGAATTTAAGTTGTAATAATCATGTATGACTTAAATGCTAATTGAAGGTCAGAATACCACTTCAGAAAAAAAAAAAAAAAAGAACACATTTTGCAAATGACCAGGCTCTGAAAATAATTGGTCAAAAATATGATCTTTTTCCAGCTCTGAAGATTAAATAAGCTACTAGCAATTTCCCTGAGTCTGTAGGTATAACATAGCTTGCTACATAAACTAAGCAGATTTGAGACAGCAATTTTTTTTTCAATCCCTTCTTAGTCTGTGTCCTTTCTAGCGTTGACCTGAAACAGATTGTCAAATATTTCTCCAGCAAAGATGAGTTTATTTGGAATCAGCAGAGAATTGCAATTTAAGGTCTGCAATCATGGCAAGCCACCTGAAAGTCCCTCCCAGGGACTTCCTGGCAAGGGAAGGAGAATACTTTTATAGAGAGGGAAAGGAAGTTGGAAGGGCTATAGGGAACAGAGTCCATGGCTTTTCATTGGCTGAGACCTTGCCAGGAAAGAAGAGTCATTCTTCTTCCTGTTGGGCTCTGCTATCATAGCAGGGCATGACAGCTCCCCTTTCTGGTCTCCCAACTCTATTTAATTAGAGTTTCTGTCTATTAATTTTTTACAATAGGAAGGGAAAACTACGCTAGGAAGGGAAAACTTCTAATAAAGAAAAACTACCTATCTGCTAGTAAGGCACTGTGTCATTAGTAAGACTAGTGAAAATGGAGGTGAGATGGATTTTTTTTTTTTTTTTTTTTTTTTTGCGGTATGCGGGCCTCTCACTGTTGTGGTCTCTCCCGTTGCGGAGCCTGCTCCGGACGCGCAGGCTCAGCGGCCATGGCTCACGGGCCTAGCCGCTCTGCGGCATGTGGGATCTTCCCGAGCCGGGGCACGAACCCGTGTCCCCTGCATTGGCAGGCGGATTCTCAAGCACTGCGCCACCAGGGAAGCCCCGAGATGGATTTTTTACAATGACCTGTGCCTTTATTGGTGCAGGAAGAAAAACAATCCTTGAGTAGAGGCTATAGGCACTGAAGTGGGACAGAATTTGCCACCCCAAAATACACCTCTTTGCATAAGGATTATCTTAAGCTGGTTATTTCTAAGAAACGTCAGACATAGGAGAATCTCTGAAAACTGAGTAGAAGTTAACCTTTGGTAAGTGACATTTACCTTTATAAGGGAAATCTCCATTTGTAAGGGTGTCTTCCTCTCCGTACCAGGAAGAGGAGGATAACTAAATCTTTAGAAATTCATATCAGTGGAGACAGCAACTGACTTAAACCTGCAAAACAACCTTACCCTTATTTACTGTGCTTTGCCTGATAACTTCCCATAACTGGCTTCCCTCCCTTACCAAGATCTTTTTTTTTCTTTAGCTAGAGATGATATTTAAGGTGGTGGCTTGGGCCATTTTGGGGAGTTACTCAGTTTTCTTGGGTCTCTCTCATTGATACAGGAGGTATACATGTTATTAAATCTCTGTTTTTCTCCTGTTAAACTGTCTTTTTATTATTGGGGGGTATGTTTCAGCTAAGAACCTAGTAGGATAAAGGGAAAATTAGTGTTACTCCCCATAACATGGAATGAAAAATGTTAGTACATCCCAGTGCACTCCTGGTTTGACAACATGCTTTTTCAGTACAAAATAATTTGTTAAAATTGATGCTGCCAGGTAGTTGGCTGGCCATAGAATGTGCTAAAGTCATATATACATTTGCTTGCCCATAGAAAATCACTGAGTAAGCCACAAGTCTCAGTATTTCAGGATTTTCTTCCCAGCCATATTTGTCATTCAAATTACTCCAAAGTAGAGGAAAAATGCAAGTACTGTAAGTGAGTATGCTGAAGTTGTAAAGCCCTTTGTACTGAGTTCAAAATTTCACTTGGAGAATACATAGAACTTTTTCTCAAATTTGCTGATAAAGAAGAATGTGTTTACTTTTGTCACGCTAATCTAATTTTGGTCTTAATAGTGGCCCTAGGAGGAGCAAAAGTCTCTGGCTGATAGATAATTAAATCTCTGTGGCCTTTGGTGTTTAGTTGATTCTCATTTCTACTGCATATAAATCATCTGGATTTGACAGAAAGAGAAAAGATTTACTGGGAGTCCTATATCCCAAATGATTGCCCTGAAGAAACCTTCATTCCATCAGAGTATGCAATTAACTGATCTAAATAAAACACCGTTGACCTGGGAGCTCAGCTGTTTTTAATTACTGCTTCAAAGCATATTGAAGTATAATTTGTTAATGAGTTTAAGTAGTTAGAATGAAAGGTCAAAGTCTTTATCTTTGGTCTTGCATATGAATTTTTCTGCAGTTATAATATATGAGCGATAAAATGGCAAACAACCCTATTTTGGGGTTGCTGGAAAGTAAGAAATTTTCCTCTATCCTAGGTTCTTCTGGATGGTCTAATTATATTGACATAGATTAACAGGAGAAACTCAGATAAAACTTTAATAACATGTATACCTGAGAGAGACTCAGGAAAACTAAGTAACTCTCCAAAGTGAATAAAATCCTTACCTTAGGGCTTCCCTGGTGGCGCAGTGGTTGAAAGTCCGCCTGCCGATGCAGGGGACACGGTTTCGTGCCCCGGTCCGGGAAGACCCCACATGCCGTGGAGCGGCTGGGCCCGTGAGCCATGGCCGCTGAGCCTGCATGCCCGGAGCCTGTGCTCCGCAACAGGAGAGGCCACAACAGTGAGAGGCCCGCGTAACGCAAAAAAAAAAAAAAAAATCCTTACCTTAAATGTCAGCTTCAGATAAAAGAGGATGTTGGGGGTAATGGTTTGGGATTTCAAAGGGGAGGAAGGCTATTTACATAGAGAAGGAAAAGCAAATGTTTGGTACACAGTCGTTTGCTGGGCCCTGCAGAGACGATTCAACACAGAGTGGACTCTGATCTCTCGGCCCTGCTGAGTTGCCTCCACCACAGCCGGCCCATATTCTTTTCAGATTTCTCTGGTGGTAGCTCTATTCTGGGAACATCCCCTTTATCTAAATTCTTTTAGACAGTTAAGGGAGAGGCAACAAGAAAATCTTCCTGAGTCTTCTGTTTCTTAAAATTCATCAGTCTAAATTAATCCTTATGTCAAAGAGACACATTTTGGGGTCACAAATTTTGCTTCCCTACAGTGTATTCTTTGATCAGTCACATTGCAAAATGGGTTGTAGTAGGAATCTGGACAATTATTGTCCCTGTTTTTAGCAAACTTCCAAATCTAATGGGATAAACACTCTTGGTAGTTAAATAATTTTCCTTCAGAAGTTTAATATTTGCTCTGATTCTATTCAGTTCAAATATATTTGAAACAAATGTTGAACACCTACTATGTGCTTTCATTTTTTTATTAATTTGTAATTTCCCATTTCCTAAAAAGGATTTAAGGCAGTAAGTCAATTGAGTTAATCCATCACTAATTTAATCAAAGGGATATTGCTAACCGTGTTTTCCCCACAAATATTCCTTAATTAACAAATCATGCCATAAAACTTGTGGTTTTAGAGGTAAAAATATTCCTGCAGCACCATGTTTAATAAGTGCTTTTCTTTTGTATCATTCATATTTTTTACAAAGCTACATAATTAAATGATATCTATGCTGACATTTTTCCATTAAAGTAATATAAATGGGTTATACCTGATTGTTGAGAATAGCTATAGGTTAATTAATAATTGTATCCTTTTGCCTTGAAGGTATACATCTGCTACACACATTTTTTTAACCTGAAATTTCAAAGAAGCTTTTGCTTGAAGAGGTTAGTAACTGAAGCCAAAAATAAACAAACAGAAATTATGCACTGAGAAATCAAACAAGAACAATTCCAAAGAGGTCTATAAAACTGCACAAGTAGAGAATCATTTTAGCAATGAAATTCCTGTATAGAACAATACTGTAAATATTGAGAATGGTTTATTGTTTTCATTACTTCTTAGTCTTTGTCTTATCTCTTCGCATTAAATCACAAGTCCCTTAAGAATGTCTTTTACTTTTATTTTAGCTCTTAGTCTGGAGCACTAGAACTCTATTTCACAGCGATAGTGTTAAAATTGCTGATCATCAAAAACCCCTGGGAATTTAAAAAAATACAAGTGAGACTCAGGATCCCAGAGACATCCTCAGAGATTTTGAATAAACCAGTCTGCAGGAGATCACAGGAAGATGTCACAGAAGTTCCATAAAGGAATTTGATGGTCAGCCATAGAACTACAAAGCCACAAACTATGCTGCTGTTGGGGCCCAGGGCAGACCACCCCAAAATATGTCTCAATGGCATATTGATTATTTTGGATTAAAGTTACTTAAGAAACAGCCAATGCAAGAGGGACACTCCGACCCACCTCCGTGTCTCCCGGAAAGCAGGAAATAAACCTCTCAGGTGAAAGGTGTACTGCCTGCCTCTGGAGACAGAAGGACACTTATCGCCAGAGACAGAGAATTTGGGGCCAAGAAGCCTATACAAGCAAACCTTGTTACTTCTTTAATTTACTATCCCAAGCCCAAACTCTTATTAGATTCTTCACTAATTGAGCACCCCAAACCTAAGTTTCTTAGTCCTGTCAATTCCTCAAAAATTGTTTTTTTGTCTGAAAAGTATAAAAGCTGCCTGCTTTGGCCACTTCTTGGGTCCTATTTCTATGAGACTTCTGTGCACACAAATTTTTTTCTCTTTTTTTTCTGTTATTCTGTATTGTGTCAATTTTGTTATTAGTCCAGCCAAAAGAATGCAAAAGGGATAGAGGGGGAAATTCCTCTTCCCAACACTGCCTTGTCATTTTCATATTAAGTATAATACATTAATGTTTGCTATGTGTAAAGTGACATCATTTGACTTGATTTAAAACCTAAGCATTTTCACTAAGAATGACCTTAATTTCCTGACTATTAATAATAACCTCTATTATTCTACTTTAAGTAGATATAACCTAAGAAATGTGGTAACATCTGTCTTGGATATCTGGGACATGTTAACATATTTTCACTTAAGGTTAAAGAAAAGTTTTCCCCATATTTTATACTTTTGTTCTGATCTCTTTCTGTATTGAAAATATTTTCTTTTTTTAAATACATAAAAGTTAAAATGCACTACTCATTTAATCTCAAATTTCTGTATTAGGATTCTGGCATATTTATCTAAAGCTACCTCTACTCTTCAAAACAATATACAGCAACTATATAAGATTAAAAATAAGGTTATTAACGAGTCATTTTATTTATGATAGAGGCTCGGCTGTTATAACAGACAATCACAACAACAGAAAATTCTTCAAAGTAGGAGTTAATTTTGCTTTCACCTAACAGTCTGGGCATAAGAAGTCAAAGCTGGTTTGCTAACTGCCTGAGATCAGACATGCAGGGTCTTTCTATCTTGCTCCCATTAACCCTTGGTATTGCTCCTATCGAAAAAAAGGAATCACTAGTCAATCTAAGAAAGAAATGGAAAATTTTATTAGAGCCAACCTGAGGATTACCACCTGGAAAACAGTCTTTCAGAAAGCTCTGAGGACTGTTCTGAAGAGGTAAGGAGGGGAGGCAAGTATGTATGTGACTTTGGCAAAGGGGTACGTGCAATCAAACACATACCTTGGTAGAAGGTTTCTGCTATTCCCAAGGGACAAATATCTTAGTTAATGGTTTTAGTGCTTTTATAAGTATGGGAAGATACAAGAAACTGGGTTCATAAAATTTTCTCCTGAAAATATCTAACGGGCCAGTTCTGCCAGTTTTCCCAGAGCACAGCCCCGCATCCCGATCTTTGCCCTGAATTCCTTTCAGAGTGTATTATAGGTCAGTGACTGCAGCGACTAATGACTTAATTCTTATAGAATCAGATGGTGGGCAACATTCTTTATTTTATAATCCCCTCCCTTCCGGTCTTATTTTCGACCAAGGGTTGGGAGGAATTTTGTGACCAATTTATCTTATGGTACTAGGGATCCTCATTCCCAGATCAGGCAAGGCTTTCATTGATAGGGCACCAGAGTGCTGTTACTGGACCAGGCCCTGTTAACAGTAGCCAAAATCCTCTGGACTGCCTGTTTTACTAGTCTGTTATGGTCCAGAAACTGGTTCCCTCTTCCCATATCTAGAGTTACACTATTACAATCATCGATATTATAGAACTATATATTTGGTCAATTGTTTCAAGTCACCTAGTCATCATTATTTTTATAGGATGCTCAGTCACACATTTGGTAATTCAAAAAACAATAATCTTATAAAATAGGCAGAATACAAGTAATATAGCTAGTAACATTAATAAGGTTATAAGTAAGTATTTAAGCTAAGAACTTCCATTAGGTGTGGCCCAGTATATCCTCAGGTCATCTGGCCCAGTCTGTTCTGTACCAATCAATATCTTTAAGGGAAATGATATACTGGCATTGTGCATAAAGCTCACCAAAGATATCTGCACATACAAGGCAAGTGGTGGGTCACTGTGACCCCTTACAGGATTGAGAAAGGAATGTTACCTTCTAAGGAGTTACATGGCTGGCGTCAGAAGAAAAATTGATCTTTATGGTTGTGCAGGTATCCTGCAATTGGGAAGGTCTGGTTAATGCATAATGCAGATGTATAATGCACAGTACTGGGGAGAGGAGACCCAAATGGGCAGAGGAAAATTTTATGCTTAAATTTTTCTTGTCTTGACTTAAAATATGCATTTTATTTCATCACTCCCATCTACATGTTCCCAGGAGGCTTCAGCACAACCACATTTCAACCAGTGAAAAAGGAGCAGGGATAAGGGACAGTGCCCACTTTCTCTTGCACTAGAAGTCATACACATCACTTTTGTTCACACCTCTTTAGCCTGAATGCAGTTATAGCAGCACACCTAGCAGCAAGGGAGACTGAGAAATCTAGCCTTTAGTTGGACAGTCATGTACTCAGCTAGAAATTATGTTATTGAGGAAGAAAAGAAGAATGGATATTAGTTGGCAAGTAGTGGTCTAAACCATCCATCAAGAATAGGATACTTTACGTGGGGCAAGTGAAATGAACTAGCACCAACCACACCAAAGGCTGGTCTTCATCCAAAGAAGGTGATGTTGTGTATATGGTGGTGGGACTGGAAGGGAGTTCTCTATTATGAGCTCCTTCCAGAAAAGCAAATGATTAATTCCAACAAGTACTGCTCCCAACTAGACCAAATGAAAGCAGCACTCAACGAAAAGCATCCAGAATTAATCAACAGAAAACACATAATCTTCCATCAGGATAACGCAAGACCACATGCTTTTTTGATGACCAGGCAAAAACTGTTACAGCTTGGTTGGGAAGTTCTGATTCATCCGCTGTATTCAATGGACATTGGACCTTCGGATTTTCATTTATTTTGGTCTTTACAAAATTCTCTTAATGGAAAAAATTTCAATTCCCTGGAAGACTGTAAAAGTCACCTGGGAAAGTTCTTTGCTCAAAAAGATAAAAAGTTTTGGGAAGATGTAATTATGAAGTTGCCTGAAAATGGCAGAAGGTAATGAAAACAAAAGGGTTAATAAGTTGTTCAATAAACTTCTTGGTGAAAATGAAAAAAAAAAAGGATACTTTATGTAGGAAGAAAATTACCCCTTTTTTTCCATAGGCGCATATCAAAAGAGAGAAATATTTGCTTTTAATATGATGTTAATGCAGTAACTGAAAGTATTTGTTTTTATGCAAATGATAAAGTACTATCCTATTATATGTACATATGTACAATCATTTTGTTAGGTGCTGAAAGGCAAAATATAAAAGGTACAGTTATAGCTCTCGAGGAGTTTATAATAATGGCTGATGTGAGTTGGAAGGCAGAAAACAAATACTAGTATTTACATAATTAAGTCAGAAGACTAAATAAGGCAAGTGCCATCAGAAATGTGCAGTGATGCTGTGGGGGGGTATGGTTTCAGAGAAATGAAAGTTTGTATTTAGTTACAGGGTTCAATAAAGGATAAAATAGTACTTGAAGAATGGTTGTAGATCTTAAGGCAGAGATGAAAGAGCACATGAAAAGCAGATACTTTAAAGATGGGAAAGCTTTAAGGTCATTTGAGGTATAAGTAACTCAATTTTATTGTCCAGAGGAGCAGTGGTAAAAGATGAGGTCAAATTGTCAGTTAATAGGCATATAGTGGATAGTCTTAAATATGAGACCTTTAGAATCGGTTTCGAAGGCAATTAGGGGTTAGTGAAAGTTTCTTAAAATGAGGGATATATTGTAATCCACTCAACAGAAGAATTCTATCTTATTCATTTCTGTGTTCCCAGCATCTAGAGCAATGACTCGTGAAGTGCCTGTGAGATAAAACATTTGTGAATCACTGAATGGGTGACAGAACATGTACCAAAGGAAAATTAATCTATGAGTAGTATGTTGAATAAATTGGAAGGAGATTATCATACTACTTGCATCATTATGATTACTGTTAACATAACATGCTATTAACATTTAGTGCCCAGTTTTTGTCAAGCACTTTACAAGCCTATCTCACTATTGACATCAATCGTATAAGGTAAAATACAATTTTAATCTCATTTTATAGAAAAGGAAACTGAAATTCAGAGGGTTAGTAATCTATCTAAAGTGTCCAAACCCAGGACACTGATTTCCTGTCCCCAAACACTTAACACTACAACTTGCTTCATCTTTCTAAAAAGACTTTGCTGTCTTCTCAAATAAAAAGAGTTCAAGTAAGGCAAAGTCAGTCTTCTCAGGTAAAGCAAGGGATTAAATCACAGGCTAGGAATGGGGGAAGTACATGTGGAATTAAATTTCTGGAGAGGAGGTTTTAAAAAGATTTGATTTGATTCTATGAGCAAATTAAAGTACTGTTGTATCTTTGGTCCAAATGATGTAAAAAAGTGTGGAGTCTAACTAACCCAACTAATCTAGGAGAGGAAAAATACCCAACTCTTGCCACCTCCAGCCTTCTACATGGGAGAAAGAAAACTCTCAACTCCAGCTTATTTTAGCCCTCCTGTTCCTCTTAAGGGGGAGGAAAATAAGAGGAGGAAAAACTTGTGAAGTTCACAGTCAAGAGGTATAGGCTTAATAAAGGACTAAGACCTAATCATAGCAATAGAGAAAGCTTCCCCTCCCCAACACTTCACCACTACATCACTAACAGCCTAACTACAGCAGTTTGGTTTACCCAGTACATCATGTCTGGCTATCAAGAAAAATTACAAAGCATACCAAAAGGCAAAAAAAAATCAATTTGAAGGTACAGAAGAGGCATAAGAAGCAGACATGGCAGGGATGTTGAAAATATCAGTTTGGGAATTCAAAACAACTATGATTAATATGCTAAGGGCTCTAATGGATAATAGACAGCATGCAAGAACAATATGGGCAACGTAAGCAGAGAGGTGGAAAACCTTAAAAAAGAGCCAAAAATAAATGCTAGAAATTCAAAATACTATAACAGAAATGAAGAATGACTTTGATGGGCTTATTAATAAACTACACACAGCTAAGGAAAGAACCTCTGAGCTGGAGGATATATCAATAGAATCCTCAAAGCTGAAAAGCAAAGAGAATAAATATTTTAAAAACACAGCAGACTATCCAAGGACTGCGAGACAACTTCCAAATGGGTTATATACATATGGGAATACCAGAGGAGAGGAAGTAGCAGAAGAATCGTTTGAAATAATAATGACTGAGAATTTCCCCCAAATTAATGTCAGACACCAAACCACAGGTCCAGGAAGCTCAGAGAACACCAAGCAGATAAATATCAAAATTAAACCTAGGCTTGGGAATTCCATGGCAGTCCAGTGGGTTAGGACTCCATGCTTCCACTGCAGGGGACATGGGTTGGGGAACAAAGATCCTGCAAGTCGCGTGGCCTAATATATAAATAAGTAAATAAATAATAAGTATAAGTGAGGTCACTTAGATGAGTATTCTCTTTTGACATCAAGTGTTTCATAAGAATGTTGTTTAAGGCTTAATAGATTTAGAAGTATGAACAGGGCTTCACAATTCCCTTAAAAAAAAAAAACTACGTAGTCTTATCATTTTCAAACTACAGAAAATCAGACACAAAGAAACAATCTTGAAAGAAGCTAGAGGGGAAAAGCTCCTTGCCTATAAAGGCACAAAGATAAGAATTACATCCACTTCTCAGAAACGATGCAAGCAGCAAGAGAATGGAATGAAAAAATATCAGTGTTGAGGGGGGAAAAAAAATGTACCAATTTAGAATTTTGTATCCTGCAAAGTTATCCTTCAAGATTGAAGAAGAAACAGGACTTTCTCAAACAAATAAAAATTGAGGAAATTTGTTACCAGTAGACCTGCCTTGCAAGAAATGTTAAAGAAGTTCTTTAGAGAGTAGGAAAATAATATAGGTGAGAAACTTGGATTTATATAAAGAAAGGAAGAGGTTGAAGGAGGATTAAGTAAAAGTAAAATAAAAAACTTTCTTCTTATTCTTAATTAATCTAAAAGACAACAATTTGGGGCTTCCCTGGTGGCGCAGTGGTTGAGTCTGCCTGCTGATGCAGGGACACGGGTTTGTGCCCCAGTGTGGGAGGATTCCGCATGCCGTGGAGCGGCTAGGCCCATGAGCCATGGCTACTGAGCCTGCGCGTCCGGAGCCTGTGCCCTGCAACGGAGAGGCCACAACAGTGAGAGGCCCGCGTACCACAAAAAAAAAAAAAAAAAAAAAAAAAAAGACAATTTGTTCAAAATGATACCACCAATGTATTCAATTTGTATGCATATATGCATACATATACATAGTGTGTGTGTGTGTGTGTGTGTGTGTGTGTGTGTGTGTGTGTTGTGTGTATAAATGAAATGGATGACATTAAGGATACAAGGTATAAGAGGGAGGAATTGGACTATTTTGTTATTATAAGTTACTCAAACTACCTGTGAAGTGTTTAGTGTTATTCAAAATTGGACATGGATTAGCTGTAAATATATATTGCAAATTCAAGGCCACCACAAAAAAAGGTTAAAAAAGGAAGTACAACTGATATGCTAAGCAAGGAGAGAAAATGGAATCATATAAAATGCTCAACTAAAACTAAGAAAAGCAGAAAAGACATGAAAAGACAAAAATAGAACCAAAGAACAAGGGCAACAAATAGGAAACAGAAATAAATACAGATTATTAACATAGCTGTCAATGATCTAAGTACACTAATTAAAGACAGAGATTGTCAGAATTGAATTAAAAAAAACAAGAACCAACTATAAGAAACTCACTTTAAATATATAGACACATACAGATCTCAAGTAATGGATGGAGGAAAATACACCTAATGCTAATCAAAACAAAGTAGGTAGAGCAATATTAATTTCAAATAGAGCAGACTTCAATGCAGGGAAAGGTATCAGGGATAAAAACGGGCGTTACATAATAAAAAATGATAAATGGGGCTTCCCTGGTGGCGCAGTGGTTGAGAGTCCGCCTGCCGATGCAGGGGCACGGATTAGTGCCCCAGTCTGGGAAGATCCCACATGCGCGAAGCGGCTAGGCCAGTGAGCCATGGCCGCTGAGCCTGCACGTCCAGAGCCTGTGCTCCACAACAGGAGAGGCCACAACAGTGAGAGGCCCGCATACCGCAAAAAAAAAAAAAAAAAAAAAAAAAAAGATAAATGGATCAATCCTCCAAAGGACATAACAATCTTAGCATGTATGCACCTAACAAAAGAGTATCAAACTATGTGAGGCCAAAACTAATAAAAATACAAAGAGAAATAGATATAGCTACTATCATAGCTGGAGACTTCAACACCTCTCTCTCTCTCTGAAATGGACAGCTCCAGCAGGCACAAAATCAGTAAAGATGTAGTTGAACTCAATAACATCATCAATCAACTAGATAAAATTGACATCTATAAACTACTTCATCCAACAATAGCAGAATACATAGAGACAATATCAAGAAAAGTAGAAGACAAACTACAGACTGTGAAAAAATATTTGCAAAAGTCACATCTGATAAAGAACTGTTATCCAAAATATACAAAAAAAATTAAAACTCAAAAATAAGAAACAACCCAGTTAAAAAAATGGGCCAAGACATTAACAGACACCTTACCAAAGAAGATATACGAATGGCAAATAAGCATATTAAAAGATGCTCCACATCATATGTCATCAAGGAAATGCAAATTAAAACAGCAATGAGATACCACACAACTATAAGGATGGTCAAAATCCTTATCCTTATAACACTGACAGCACCAAATGCTGGTGAGGATGTAGAGCAACAGAAAGTCTCACACGTTGCTGGTGGAAATGCAGAACAGTACAGCCACCTTGGAAGACAGTTTGACTATTTCAAACAAAACTAAACATAGTCTTACAGTATGCTCCAGCAATTGTATTCCTTAGTACTTCCCCCAAAAGAGTTGAAAACTTTTGTCTACACTGCACTCAGATGTTTATAGCAGCTTTATTCATAATTGCCAAAAAACCTGGAAGCCACTAAGATGCCTTTCAGTAGGTGAATGGATAAATAAACTGTGGTCCATCCAGACAATGGAATATTATTCAGTGCTAAAAAGAAATGAGCTAATAAGTCATGAAAAGACATGGACTAACCTTAAATGCATATTACTAAGTGAAAGAAGCCAATGTGAAAAGGCTACATACTGTCTGATTCCAACTATATGATATTTTGGAAAAGGCAAAACAGTAAAAAAAAAAAAATCTGTGGTTGTCTGGGGGTAGGGTGTGGGAAAGGGATGAATAGGTAGAGCACAGAGGATTTTTAGGGAAGTGAAATTATTCAGTATGATACCATAATAATGCATACATGTTATTACACATATATCCAAACCCAAAGAATGTATAACACCAAGAGTGAACCCTAATGTAAACTGCTGACTTTGGGTAATTAGGATGTGTCACTGTAGGTTCATCAATTCTAACAAATGTACCACTCTGGTGGAGGGTAATGATAATGGGGGGGGCTATACAAGGGTAGGGGTAAGGGATATAGGTAAATCTCTATACCTTCCCCTCAATTTTGCTCCTTACCTAAAGCTGCTCATAAAAAAAAATTCTTAATTCAAAAAATATATTTTTTCAGGAAGGATATAGGCTTTCCAAACTTTCAGCGGTCCACCACAAGAAAAGTTTGAAAATCTGATATAGACTATGTAAATGTAACAAAAGATTATTTTCTTGATAAGACATAAAAAATTTTCCTTTCATGAGCAACAACATGAAGAGTAGTGAAAATATAAAGTGTTATCAAGGAGGTAGAAACCTAGAGAGGAGAGGTAAATCTGATTTGCAGGGAGTCAATGCAGAGATTTTTGTATGGCAGTGACAAGGATAAGAGATTATTTTAATAGGTGGCATGTTAGATGAAACTGGAAGGTAAAGTAATCGAAGAGAGTTTTATGAAAAACAAGATTGGCTGCACATCACAGGAAAGAGAAAATATCTATTTTGGTTTAATTTTCAGTTTAGACATCAATTATATTTCTTCATAAAGTTTGGTTTATGTGATGATGTCATTTATTTTTGAAGAAGAGTCATCATAAAAATTTTGGACTGCTTTCACAGAAAATTGAAATTAAAGTACTGTAATGCTCGGAAGGGCAGTAACTTGTTCAAAGATCTGAGATAAAGAAAACAGTTCCTATCCATACATTCTCTAGGCCTTTCCAATCCTTCCTTTTATTAGTCCAAATTCTTGCCATGGAAATAACTATATAACTAATCAAGTTATTGATAGAGCACATGGAACCAAGTGGGTAATTATTTCACTAAGGACGCTTGAATACTTCCTAAGGCTTAGTAGGCACTAAAATCGAGTTCTTATGGTGTCACTAATTTAATTTAATTAAGTTCATTAGAATTTGCTATATTTCTAGAGTAAAAGTAATCTCAAAGGAAGTTATTTTTTCAGAAATATAAGTTTAATGATAAAGAGCATTTAATAAACAACAGGAGTGAGAATGGAGTTCATTTTTTTAAAAGCTTTGATATCTTTGGCTACAGAATATGAATGAATCAGTCAACTTCTGTGGGCAAATGGCCTTCCAAAGTAATTGAGTCCTAAATGCCAAACTAAAATAGTTTGCCATAGACTCAATGAAAATGTTCTGTTCTAAGAATGTTCCAACTGATAGTAAATTTAATAAAGTTTAGAAATGTCAAGTTGAGTTTTAATTCCAAGTTCATAGCTCCTAGAATGTAATGTGTTACAAATTCAATATACTGAGACCATCCTTCTCCAGCTTTTTAGATTGTAGCAATAAGAACTTCAGAGAGCAAACATAATCAAGACTCTATTTTGCTTATGTCATTCAGAAGTTCAAATAGCTGATCTGAAATACAAATCTATAGGGAGCTATTTTAAAATAAAAATAATAATAATTGTTTGTTAGGTTCAGAGTCTCCAAATCAGGCTGCTTTTTTTTTGATAACTAACATTTATTTGGCATTTACTATGTTCTGTATACTTTTTTAAAAATTGTAGTTGATTTACAACATTGTGTTAGTTTCAGGTGTATAGCAAAGTGATTCTGTTTTATATATATATACACATATATATGTTCTTTTCAGATTCTTTTCCCTTATAGGTTATTATAAATTATTGAATATAGTTCCCTGTGCTATACAGTAAGTCGTTGTTTATCTCTTCTATATATAGTAGTGTGTATCTGTTAATCCCAAACTCCTAATTTATCCTTCCCCCATCCTTTCCCCTTTGGTAACCGTAAGTTTGTTTTCTACATCCCTGAGTCTATTTCTGCTTTGCAGATAAGTTCATTTGCATCATTTCCTTAGATTCCACATATAAATGATATCATATGATATTTGTCTTTCTCTGTCTGACTTCACTTAGTATGGTAACCTCTAGGTCCATCCATGTTGCTGCAAATAGCATTATTCAAATTAGGCTGCTTTTTATGATATCAAATAATTTGGCTTAATTTTTAGTGTCTAGCTAGACTAACCATGGAATAAAAAAAGTTTTAAATGGTAAAACTGTAATATATCAGTTAAACATCTACCTGTTTTATAAAAGATATTATTTTTCAGTAAATATTTAACTATCTTGCTTGAGGACAAAATAGGTATCTGTGGCTAATACAAGTGAAATAATAACTTGATGTTGAAGTATCTTAGCTACCTAAAACAATTATTATATCAACAAATATGAGTCACAGCTTATATAAACAAAACAATTGATTTGGTTAATAATTTTTAAATTTTAAACAATTATTTTGTCATTTATGTAAATATAATTTAGCCTTACTAATAATATCTTACATTCAAGCTTGAGAGATACCTATAAAAGATAAGGATAAAATCTGAAATTATCTTTTAGGAAGGCATTCTATTACACATAAGGTAATATCTTATTGAAAGGTACTGTTTCACTCATTTATGAGTGCTCCTATTATGTATTCTGTAATCCCAGAGTCTTTAGCAACATAACAAAATGTCTTGACATTCCCTTCCCCCTCCCTGCCATTCCCAAAGAAGACAGAAAGGTTCTTTATGAAATTCAGTCATTTTTCTTGAATAAATGGTCCTTCATTCCCAAAGAAGACAGAAAGGTTCTTTATGAAATTCAGTCATTTTTCTTGAATAAATGGTCCTTGCATTTTGTAAGCCTTTAATTAATTTCCAGAGCTCTAAAAAAGTTGATTTTAACAAATTTGCCAGTTATCATTGCTTTTTTTTAAAGAGAGGATTTTCAGAAGTCCTTACTTTGATATTCTGGAAGTGTTTCTATACTTGATTCTATTTCAACATTTTTAATCTTGAGCTCTGATTTTTGATTACTAGTATATAGATATGTCATTGTTTTATATATTTATTTTGTATACAGTTTCCTTGCAAAACTTGTTTAATTCTAGTAGCTTTTAAAAAATATATTTCACTAAATTTCCTGTATGGGCCATCATGTCTTTTTGCTTTCCAATTTCAATGCCTTTTATTTCTTTTCCTTGTGTTGGAACCTCCAGCATAACATCAAATAGAAGCAATAAAAGTGGATCTGTGTGCTTTGATTCTGATTTTAAAAGAAGAGTGCTCATGTTTTTACCATTAAGTATGAGGTAATCTGTATATTTTTTGTAGATTCCCTTTGTCAAATTGGGGAAGTGGCTAAGATGTTTATATGAGGAGTGGATATAGGGTGTTGTCAAATGTTTTTTATGTATCTATTAAGATGATCATCTATTTTTTCTTCTTCAGTTGGTTAATATGGTTAACTACATTTATTGATTTATGAATGTCAAACCAATCTTGAACTTCTGTGATAATTACCATTTGGCAATTAATGTTTTAGTCTTTTGATGTACTGTTGGATTCCATTTGCTCAAATGTTGCTACAAAATACCTCACTTACTTTCTTGAGGGTTATTGGTCTATAGTTTATTTTCTTGTAATGTTATTGTATGGCTTTGGTAACAGCGTAACACAGGCCTCATAAAATAAATTGGAGTGTATTTGTTTCCCTTCAATATTCTAGAATAATTTGCATAAAATTGGTAATATTTATTCCTTAAATGTTAAGTAGAATTCACCAGTAAAGTCATTTGGACCTGGAGTTTTATTTGTGGGAATCCAGTTCATTTAATATAGTGTTATTCTGATAATCTGTTTCATATTGAGTGAGATTTAGTACCTTGTGTTTTTCAAGGATTTGTCCACCTCAGTTGAGTAGTAGAATTTTTTGGCATAAGGTTGTCTATAATATTCACTTATTTTCCTTTTTAATATCTGCACATATTGTAGTCTTGATACCTCCTTAATTCCTAACACAGATAACTTTTGTCATGTCACTTTTTCCCAAGTCATTTAGGCTGGAGGTTTACCAATTTTACTGATATTCTCAAAGAGCCAGCTTTTGGTTATTTTGGTTTTCTCTACTAGATTTTTCTTTTTATTTCACTGTTTTTCAGTCTAACATTTCTTATGCTTAGTTTGGGGTTTTTGTTCTTGTTCTTCTAAAAATTTTTTGTGGTGGAAGCTGAGTTCATGTATTTGGGAACTTATTTTCTAGTAACGACATTCTGTGATACCAATTTCTAAGTGTTCTTTTAGCTGCATCCCAAATAATTTTATATGCTGTATCTTCATTTCTATTTAGTTGAAAATATTTTCTAATTTCTTCTTTGATTCTTTTATGCAATCATGAATTATTTAACGGTCTTATTTAATTATAAATATGTTAGGATTTTTCAGATATCTTTCAGTTATTGACTTCTATTTTAATCCCATTTGAGCAGAGAACAACTCTATATGACTTGAATTCTTTTAAATGTATTGAAACTTGTGTTATGGCTTCAAATATAGTTTATCATCTTAAAAAAGATTCTGTACACACTTTAAAAGAATATGTATTCTATTGTTATTGGTGGAGTGAACACTAAAAACACTTTACTGGGGTAAAATATAAATAACTAAATTTTAGTGTAATATAAACTCAGTACTGGTTGCTAATGTAGAGGAAGGTAATGAATTTGTGTTCAGGTTTATCTGACTAATATTTGATCCTTTCCAAATTCTATGTTATCATCTAAGTCACTTTTAATCCTAAGCCTCATTTTTTTTTCCTTAAAAAAAGAGGGGAGGCTTCCCTGGTGGCGCAGTGGTTGAGAGTCCACCTGCCGATGCAGGGGACAGGGGTTAGTGCCCCAGTCCGGGAAGATCCCATGTGCCGCGGAGCGGCTAGGCCCGTGAGCCATGGCCGCTGAGCCTGCGCGTGTGGAGCCTGTGCTCCGCAATGGGAGAGGCCACAACAGTGAGAGGCCCACGTACCGCAAAAAAAAAGAGGGGGATTAATAATGCTTACATTACAATTTGGTCTTGATTATTTATCATGGGTGTACATTTCTAAAACCGAGCTACTCACCTATTTGTTCTATTGAATAACAAGCTATAGAGCAGCAGGGAGCATATCTCTACTGCTAAGGAGTTTATCCACTGTGCCTAGGATACTGCCTGTCAAATAGTAGACACTCTGAGTATTTGTTCCAGTTTCCCTTGTTTCTCAGTATTAGAATGCTCTCATAACTATCCATTAAAATCTATTTATGTGTGTGCTTTTTATTTCATCCTTCATATAATTCAGTTTACTCTTAATAGATAAAAAATATTTCCCAGCTTCAATGATGAGTCATACCTGAGAGAAGAACAAATTATGGAAATTGTGTACTAATATGTGATTCGTGATGGCCCATGTTGCCTCTACCTTTTAAAAAAGTTTTATTTATCTGTGGTTCTTTGAAAAATGTCATAAAGCTCTCTGTGAGTAGTCATTTGACCTACTAAGGATACATTTAAAATAATGAAAATAAATATCATTTGTAATAATAAATCATAAGTCAATGAACATCCTATTATTTATAGCTCATTTCCTCTCAGATTTACTTGGCTGGAAACGTAGAGTGGTTGATCAAAACCACATTATGAGACCCTTTAAACCTCTTTATCATTGCCTGTCTCTACCATGAGGCTGGCAAAGCTAAATCTCATTTTTTAGTCTCCTTTCAAACTTAGGGTTGTCTATGTGACATAGCCTTGCACAAGGAAGGATTCCAGTGAGAAGAATGTTACTTTCCTGATAAACGCATATAGATGCTACTTGACTTTTTGCTTGATTTATTTGGGGAGGTTGCACTTTTTTTGCCTTGAATGAGAACACAAAGTCTATAGATCTAATGGTCATGAACAGAGATCATCATATAAGAATGGCAGAGCATAAAGATCCAGATGATCTAGGTCTTCTTATGGAATTATCTGGTAGAGAGTTCAACATTAGCAAGTACTCAAGCCTAAATTTCTTCCATGTGAGAAAAACATAACAGGAATTATTGTTTGTGTCTTTCTGTTAGTTCAGGCCATATTTCTAACCGATAAAGTTGACTTTCCTGACAAGCAAATAGTATAAATTCACACTTATTATTTATTTTAAGGTTAACATAATATTTAGAACTTTTGGACTCCTAGTTATTATCTTTAATACGGGAAATGAAGAGAGAAATAATTAAAAGTCAGATAGAATCTGTTCTTCAGAGAAGTTTGGACAATCAAAATTAAAATGATATATATCATATAAATTAATTTACATTACATGTATTTATATATATATACGACCAAGTGCTTAACATTTCCATACACCCAAAGTCTAGTCCTGGTCCTTCAAACCCTCATAGTTAAATCACCTTATACTTACTTAATCTTTCAGGTAGGTAAAAATGTTTTCATATATCATCTCAATCATTTAAAAGTCCTGTGAAGGTGAATATTTTTATCCCATTTTTTTAACAGATAAATATATATAATAGTCTTTCTGATTCAAGCTAGTTAACTAAAACAGAAAGTTTTCCTTTTGTCTTTCTGAATCCATAAAAATAAAATTATAGAAATACAAGTAATAAACTTACTAAATGTGTTAAGATCAAATAACAGTCCCCCCAAAATAAAACCATGAAGTTTTATTTAAAGATATAAAAGAAGTCACAAATAAATGTAGAGATTTCTCATGTTTCTCTATGGACAAATTTGATATTGTAAATATATTATTTCCTCAAAACACAGTCTATGAATTCAAAAGAATTCCAAACAAACCTCAAAGGACTCCTCATGGAACTTGCAAATGAATTCTAAAGTTAGTTTGAAAAAGAGAGAATTGTTCAAGAACAGCTAATTTAGAAAGTTAAAAATAATAGGGCAATAAAGTAATTACCAGGTTATTAAAAACATATACATATGGTTTTGGTATAGGAATACTTATGGGATCAATGGACCAGAATGGTGAATACAGATACTGATTTCTGTTAATGTGAGAATTTAACATAAGAGAAATAGGGCATTTATTTTTTTGTAGATGAAATTTGACACTATTTTACAAATGGTTGTGGGAAAAAATGGCTGTCCGTTTGGAAAAAAAATATTAGATTTCTATCTCAAAGCATTTATCACATTCTAGACAAACTACAAAGGCATGTTAAACACACACACACACACACACACACACACACACAATCTATAAAAATTCAAGGAAAATACCTTAAGGCAGAAAACTTCTTCCCAGGACAAAATTCAATATCATCAGAGGAAAGATTGTCAAATTTGACTACCAAAACACTAAAACCTTCTTTACAACAAAGATAGCAAAAAGTTAATGGACAAATGAACACGTGGGAAAATATTTGCAACATAAATTAATATTCATATCTACAAAAAGCTCCTACAAATATAAACTAAAAGATAAATGCCTCAATAGATAAATGCATAAAGATCAATAGATAAATACATAAGGGTTATGAGCCAGGTAATTAATAGTATAAGTACAACTGGTTAATAAAAATAAGAATTTCAACTTTAGTATTTATCAGGAAGACACAAATTAAAAACAAGGATATAATATTATTCACCTGTCAGACTTTTAAAATTTCTATTTCTTGTCTGATTACTGTGGCTGGAGTTCCAATACTATGTTAACTAGAAGTGGTGAGAGTGGGTATCCTTGTCTTGTTCCTGATTTTAGAGCAAAGTCTTTCAGCTTTTCACCATTGAGTATGATGTTCTTTGTGAGTTTGTCATAAATGGACTTGATTTTATTAAGATATGTTCCCTTTATGCCAAATTTGTTGAGAGTCATCATTGATGAGTGTTGAATTTTGCTAAATGCCTTTTCTGCATCTATTGAGATGATCATGCGATTTTTATTCATTGTGTTAATGTAGTAAATAAAGAAACAAACAAATATTCTTACTCAGGGAGTATTAATTCCTGTACGCCTGATTGTCTTCACATATATCAATTAAAAGTTGTTCAAAATATTAGAAGTGTTGGAAATTAAATCATTTTTAAATTACTAAAATTTCAGAAAAATATAGTAAAATAATAGTGGTGATCATAAATACCTTTGTCTTTCAGTACATAGTATAACCTTGATAACTTTTGTTAAATAAATGAGTGAATTTATTATAAACAACATATCTAATAGGAATTCTGAAGATGAAGAGACCTCTGTTAGCTGAGGCGACCTGTGAAGATTTCAAGAGCCCAGAAAACACAGTGCAGCAATTTTCAATGTATCTAAGGTCTTTGTCTTTTACTGACATATTCTTAGTTGGAAGCAGTTGGGAACATTGCTTTAACAATGATAATACTACTCTCTCCAGTAGCCAGCACTTGGCTACAATGCAATACATATTATCTTGCAAAACCCAGAAAAACTGAAAATATGTCCCTTATTTTTCTTATATTGAAGAATACTGACTACATGTGCTTCTCCTTGATTTCAATCTTCCAAGTAGTTTATTCCAAAAGCACCTATACCTAGTGGCATTATCTTCATCAAAATAGATGTCATTTTCCTATTGCAGGAAGCATTGGTATAACTCTGTATAAATAAGGTTGAATATTCTGTATAATCATTTTCTCTGCTGTGTTCTATTTTACTTACAAAAATCAATATTATAGTTGGCCTCTGCATTGATAATCCACTCATAGGAAACATAGGACTATTATTTAATGTTTAATGTAAATCAATACAACTTATTTTTCTTAGTTTTTAAACTAATATTTTCAGATGTAAATGAGGCCCCTGAGAACATAGAATTTGCTATGCCCCTTTGCTCATTTAATAACTTCTCATTTAATAACTGCTCATACAAGTAAAATATTGAAATAATGGCACAGAGGTAGTACTCATATTAACCTAGTTGAAACCATTTGGAATTTGGTGAAAAAAAATCAAATGAATAATCTGAATTCAGCCACCATTTACCATATCACAGACTTCAAAGACACCACAAGCATATCATGGATTATAGACACATCATAAACTGAAGGTGAATATTTTAATACACCCTCTTCATTTCAAGGATACTTAAGGAAGGAAAACTCAAAAAATCTTCAGTGGATGAAACCACAAATGTGACAGACCATTTTTCTTCACCAGTTTTAAAGAATTCATGGTTTCCTTTAAGTGTTCCATTCCATAATATTTTTTTAAAATTTTTATTGGAGGATAGTTGATTTAAAATGTTGTGTTAGTTTCAGGTGTACAGCAAAGTGAATCAGTTATATATATACACATAGCCATTTTTTTTAGATTCTTTTCCCATATAGGCCATTATAGAGTATTGAGTAGAGTTCCCTGTGCTATATATAACATTTTATATGGATTATAAAAATATTATTTTTCTTAGTTTTTTTCTTGACACATCCCTGTGATCTCACTGTTTGTTCATTAGGATTTGTAGAATCCAAATTAACTGATAATATTATTTGTATGTGTTAAATAGATGATTTGAAGAAAATTTCCCAACTACTCCTTCTCCCTCCAACTTCCTTCTAGCACTCCCTACAGCTCAGCTACCTCTACTGCAACTATTACCTTCCTAAAATTATGAAAAACATACATTTAATAGCATCACTCCAACTCTTAAGTTCCTCATCAATGGTTTCCCAATGCTTTTAGTATAAAGGGCAAAGTTCTTAGTATGAGATACAAAGCCCTTCATGGATCTAACCCTAGTTTACATAATCTCAGATCAAACTATCCAGCTCATACTTCATGCTCCAATAATATTCTCTTGTGTCTGTGGTTTTGCACTCATTGTGTTTATTATGCTGGGAATAAAAGTTTTTTTCATTACTTATCCAGCTAAATTCTAGTCACTTTTAAACTTCAGCTCCAGTTTTATATTTCTAAGAAGACCTTCCCCAAGAGTTAGTAATTTCCCATCTTCTTTGCTCCTTAACTACCCAGTGCATACTCCCATTACAGTATTTCTCCTGGTGACTTGCAACTTTTATTGGGTCTATGTGTCCCAATAAAGTCTGAGTGCAGTATTTTAGTATCCATATTATAGGTACAACACACAGAGTTGCATATATACAAGAGTTTTATATATACAAAAATTATACATACATATATATATATATATATATACAATCAGTTAATGTATATTGAATTAATTACTCAACCACCACTTCTTATTGGTAAAAAAAAATTCCCTTTTGTCTGATTCTTCCTTGAGGTTAATAGCAGTAAAGTTCTTTCTTGAGAACTATACTAAAACTGTACACTCTCAGTAGCTAATATTTCTAACCCTTCATATTTGAATTTAATTTTTCACTTAGTTAACCTTAATATTTTAAGCACAGCATAACACAATAGTAATAAAAGTTCTGTGTATTATTATACAATGATTTTCCTAGAGGTGATACAGTATGGTAGAAAGAAAATGGAAATTTAAATTTAAAAGAAAGTCATGATAATGTCATAATATTACAAATTGGTTTCACTGTTATCTACCGAAACACTAATAATTATTCTGTGAATTAAAGAATTCTTTGGCCAATAAACTTTCTGAGAACTACCAGAACTTAACATAGACTTTATACTAATAAAACTCTTTGCTTATTTGGTCATTGCATGAGTTCAGCTGCATTTAAAAGAGACTCAACTACAGCGGCTTTAGCCAATATGTTTCACAAACAAGAAATCCCATGTATACTGGCTTTAGTAGGTTTACAAAGCATCACTGTCTTAGATTTGTTCTAACTTCTGCTCCACCACTCTCATAATTACCTCATATTACCAAGATGGCAGTCAGCGCTCACCCTCTCATCTGAATTTCAGGCAGGAAGAAGAAGGAAATGCCAAAGGGCTTTCAGAAGTCACAAGAAAGATTCCCACTGAAATTGCATTGACCAGAACTGACAACTTATCCTAGCTGAAGGGAGGCTGAAATATGAGTTCTGGCTCTTGTTGCAATCAAAACTGGGCTTCTGTGAGTAAAGAATATAGGCATATTGGATATTGGATAAGCAGCTATCAGTGACTTCCATTATCATAAAACCATTTTTTGTTCACAAATGTCAAGGGACATTAATATACCATGAGGCAATTCTTAGAATAATGGTGCTTTAAAAACAAATTAGAAACTAAATCTATGTACCTATCTTCTCCCACACAACCCTTCCCCCCAAAATTATCATATGTAAAATATTATAAAGCATAATTTATGAATTTCATCATATTAAATCAAAGTAAAATTCTTGGAATGAAACACAAATTGAAACTTTTCTTGTAGAAAACAGCCTTTGCAATAGGAACAATTATAAAATCAACTGAAAACGGTTTATAAAACTTATGAAATATCTTTTAGAAACAATTTTTTCCTTTGTGTATTATAATGTTATGCTAAGTATATGGTAATGTCAATTCATGTTTTATTTGTAATTCTATCACTGCTTTGTAGCATTTACATAACTTAAAGTTTAAAATATCCTGCTTTTTGTTTAAAAGTTTTAGGAAAAAATTTTCCTAGAACCTTTGCCAAGAGTTGTGACATCATGAGATTTGTTTTAGGCCCTCTGTAGAAGTCATAGACCATTCCCCAACTCAACCTTACATGTAACCCTGTGATAATCCTCCCAATTGTGACTGCCTGCTGGATGTTCATCATTCTTGTTTCAAGAGGGTAGGCATTGCTATGCTATGCACTGTATCTCTACCACACCACATGAGACATCTAATGAATACTAGCTGAATGGATGCAATGCTTCAATAAACTAATACATTGTGAGACTCACACCAGATTAAACAAACCTGATTTCCTCATCATTACCTTTAGAATATTCTAGCTATTCTGGGAACAATAAAAACTTGCTAAAAAAAAAAACTTGCTGCCTGTTTCGACAATCAGAAAGACAGATCAGAAAGACTTGGAGAACTACCGCTGTCAGAACACTGTGGTTATTTAAATTGTATTCAACAACTGTAAGAAAAGAGTAATTATGCCAATAACGTCATATTAATTAGAGGTAACGAAAAAAATCCTAAATTAGCAGCACCAAATAAAGCATTAACTGGAGTTCATTAAAATTTTAAGTTCTTCAAATTTTGATTTACTATAATCAGTATACTAACTTATTATTTTGTTTATTCACTATTACCAATAGACCAATATTGTGTTACGCCAGAGAGCCAAATACAATCTACAATTCAATATCTTTTCACTTCCCTGAGCTTCTTTTTTATCCCCACCAGCTATCTCTAACGATTAATAGCAATGCTTTGTGTTCATGCCATTACTCCATATTCAATACTAAAGAATAATTATTTTCTCTCTTTTTATAGTAGTACATATAAAATAATGCTTGAATTGTTTTATTATAATGAATTATTTTAAAAGATAAAGATGTATATAATGAGGACAAGTGGAGTGAATAAACAGAGAAGAGAAAAGAATAAAATGCAAGTGGAGAGAAAATAAGAGTTTAGAGAGCAGTAAGGAAGTACAGTAAATCTGCGTTGGAGGAGGAAAGACTGGGGAAGACTGACACGAAACGCTTTTCTAGTTTAACTTTCCAAATGGAGCTGGAATAAAGCTTCCCATTTTAAAAGTAAGACAATTTTCACACGCAACAAGGGGTGCAATCATTTCTGTCTCATCTCTTACTTTAAACTTAAAGTGCAAATAATAGCCCTATTATGAGTTCTAGAGAAAATGGGAGCAGAGAAGCCAATTTAAAATTGGCTATTTAGGCAAATGCTCTTGTTGAAACTTCACAACTGTTGATCACCAGTCTCTTCACTTATTACATCTCTGGTAGGTACTTTAAATTAACAATATCTTTCAGTTTATGAATTGTAAAAAATCTCTTACATATGTAGAGCCTTTAAAATGAAGTAAAAATCACCCTATCAAAAATATACAATTGTGCACCCTGGTTTTTATTATGAAAAAGTAGTATATCAGTATCATTATTTTGGAATTTTGCTTTTGAACATTTTTACATGTAATTTCAAATTTTTATTTCTTTAGGTATCTATTAAGTCCTTGAATTAATGTTATTTATAATCAAAGCATTCTACTAATAACAGTTCTCCTTTTAATTGTATATGCAGTAATCATTTCTCAAATTTTCCTCAATACCATGTTATGCATTAACAAATAAGTCTACTAGGACTACAAGTAGTCAAAAAAATACAGAGAAAACTTGCAAGTATTTCCATGTAGTACAGAAAAAACAGTCTCTCAAAGTCTCTGACATGACATTACTTAATGCTCAGTGACAATTTTAAATTAGTTTGTGGGACAAATGACAAAAAGCAGCCTCTATGATCAGTGGTCAATATATTGTGGCATGCAGCAATATTTACAGTTGAAAAAAGAACCAGAATATATAATCTTTTTTTTTTTTTTTCGGTACACGGGCCTCTCAATGTTGTGGCCTCTCCCGTTGCGGAGCACAGGCTCCGGGAGGCCATGGCTCATGGGCCTAGCCGCTCTGCGGCATGTGGGATCTTCCTGGACCAGGGCATGAACCCATGTCTCCTGCATCGGCAGGCAGACTCTCAACCACTGCGCCACCAGGGAAGCCCCAGAATATATAATCTTGTGATATCTTTTTATTTGGCATCTCAGCTTAATCGATAAGATATTTAATCAGGGCTAACTAGTTTATTGCGGTGGATGAGTATGTATTTTATATAGTTATCTCTTGCCTCCAAGTAACTCCATTCTATGTTCTGTGTCTAAATTTGCTCAACTCTACAATTGGAATATATGAATAAATATTATCTTCATGCTGAGCTTGACAAAAATCCTTTTGCTAGGTCAATCAAAGGTACTAACACCTGTGAAGTGAAACATCACAGACCAAAAGATATAAACTAAAGGATCAAAAAATTGGACTTACACTAAACAAAATGGTTTTATGTTTATGTCTGGGTAAACTACTTTATTCAGTAAAGTCCTTTATACTAAAGGACTTTATATGCTTTATACTAAAAATTTTTTAATCTGAGTTTTCAATAATGAAAACACTTCATAAATGAAAGTATTTTCTTACTCTCAAATTTAGTCTTCCAATAGGATAAGACTCTAGTAACCATGAATGTCTTTAAATATATGAATAATCCTTGACAACAACAAAAATCCAACCTTCCCAAGCAATTTACTTCCAGTTTCAGCAAAATGTAGGTTGAGGAAGTAATTTCTTCCAGTCAGATACCTGGGTTTATTCTGGAGCCATTGCTTACTAGCTGTGTGACCTAGAACAAATTATTGCTCCTTAGCTTTCTCATGTCCGAGATAGAAATATGCCCTCTGAAATATTATCTAATATCTACCTCACAAGTGTGACAGAACTATTAAAAGATAGAACATAGGCAGAGGGCTTAGAAAGGGGCCAGCACATATAAAATTCTGAATAAATTCCAGATGCTACTATTTTTGTCATTCCTATTATTATTACCAATTATTTTCCAAGTAATACACTTTAGTGGCTGATGTTCAACTAATTAACCAGTATTTTGTGAGTTCTCTTAGAAGTTAATGGACCATCTCTGCCTACTCTAGAAAATTAGAATTAGTAAGTAATATTGGACGAATGGACCCACAAAGGCCAGTTAAATTCTGGCACTCATACTCCTTCCCTCAAGAGAGGAAAGGCTTCAGGAGAGTTGAAAGCACAGGAAAATGAATGACAAAAGAAAATGAAACACAGTCTAGTCCACTTGGATTTGAGTATCAAACTCTGATTTTAGGAATAATGTAGAAATGAGCTAGCATAATGGCTTAAGTAGGGGATTTAAGGAACTTCTCTCCCTTCTAGGTCTTGGTCTGAATCTTTAAAATTTACCAGAATCTTCTTAGTAACTTTGAAGAAGAGAGTAAAAGGTAAGTAAGATGGCTGGGTGTTATCCTGTGTGGGAACAGTCTGGGCTCTTCACCACAAAAGGAAGGAGCGCTCCACACCTTTGTGAATGACCTTCTAATCCAGCAGCTCCAACAACTTGCAATCATGGCTCAATCAGACTTCAAATCTGACAATCTGTAGCAACAGCCTGAGGCTGGAATCAACTAAAAGTTTACTTACTCATATGTCTGGCAGTGGATTCTGGCTGTCTTGTGGGACCTCAGCTGAGACTTCCCCATGACCTCTTCATAAGGCCTCATAATATGGCTGCTTCAGAGTAATCCAACTTCTTAAATAGCATTTCAGGGCTCCAAAAGAGAATGTCCCAGTGACAAGTTCATCACCTCTTCTGACATAGCCTTTGTAGTCGTGCAGTATTACTTCCACTGCATTCTATTCATTATAATTGACTCAAAAGCCCACTTAGAATTCAAGGGAAGAGGATGAGAAGGGTGTCAAGATCAAATTGTCAAAGAACACACAGGATGGGAAATACTAGTGTAGCCATCTTTGTAAAATGTCATCTGTCACAAACATATAGCATTACAATATATGAATAATATAGATCATATTAAAGAGCAAATAAATTAATTGCCAAATTTTGGAAATACACTATGAGTCTGAATGAATTTTAGGAAGTGTAGGTATCAGTGAAAACTACTCTAGGAGCAAATAACCTTATGGAAGAGACTGGCCCTGAATTGGACCTTGAAATATATGTGGTATCCTTTAACAACTCCTATAAACTTCAGAAAAAAAAGTACATATTAATGCCCAGCTGGTCTCCATTTTCCATTTAGAACCAGTTATAGTTCGTGATTTCTTATTAGAGCTAGTATTTAAAAGAGGAAGGAAACTTTAGTATTACTGACAATGACAAATATGAGAGTAAGAACTTCTAAAATAGGCTAAAACATAGCTATTAATATAATAACAATTTTCCTAATATAGTTAATAAAAAATTTTGTTTAATTATGGAAAAGAACAAAATCCTCTGGTTGTCACAAAATCCCAGGTTAAAGAAATAAAGATAGCAACTATAAAGACTCCTCACTGAAAGAATATCAATGAATGGATTGTTCCATTTCATGTTAAATACCTGTTGAACAATACTTTTTGAGTATGTTTAAATAACTTGGAAGGTAAGAGAAAAAAATCCTGCCAGCCAGTCTGATTCAAAACAAAGGACTCACTTTACATAAGATATTTTCTGAACATCAGTTGCTAGAACTAGCATTCTTTCTCTGAAAAACTAGAAAAGATGAATTTACTTTCAAAAAATCAATTTATAATACAGAAAATTGTTGCCTGAAATATTCTGAATATACTAAATCTAGTAGCTAAGGATATTATTAATTAGTAGATAGTAGTAAAGTTTCAAATATAAAAATGTAACTGAAATTATATCAAATTTAAAAAATCAAAATGCCTTACATTACAAAATATTTCTTTATTGAACAGATATGTCTGCTTGTGAAACACATCTAAGAATTATAAAGCACACTGAGCCACAGATAAGATGGCTTAGCCAATAGGCCATTTTTTTGTTTTAAAATTTTTATTGGAGTATAGTTGCTTTACAGTGTTGTATTAGTTTCTACTGTATAGCAAAGTGAATCACCTATATGTATACACATATCCCCTCTTTTTAGGATTTCCTTCCCATTTAGGTCACCACAGAGCATTGAGTAGGGTTCCCTGTGCTATACAGCACGTTCTCATTAGTTATCTATTTTATGCATAATATCAATAGCGTATAGATGTCAATCCCCATCTCCCAAACCACCTTGGTATCCATACATATTTTCTCTGCATCTGTGTCTCTATTTCTGCTTTGTAAATAAGATCATCTATCTACACCATTTTTCTAGATTCCACATATATGCATTATTATACGATATTTGTTTTTCTCTTTCTGACTTACTTCACTCTGCATGACAGTCTCTAGGTCCATCCACATCTCTACAAATGACCCAATTACTTTCTTTTTGTGGCTGAGTAATAGTTCATTTTATATATGTACCACATCTTCTTTATCCATTCCTCTGTTGATGAACATTTAGGTTGCTTCCATGTCCTGGCTATTGTAAATAGTGCTGCAATGAACATCGCGGTGCAGGTGTCTATTTGAATGGTTTTCTCTGAGTATACGCGCAGTAGTGGGATTGATGGGTCATATAGTAGTTCTATTTTTAGTTTTTTAAGGAATCTCCATACTGTTCTCCATAGTGGCTGTATCAATTTACATTCCCACCAACAGTGCAAGAGTGTTCCTTTTTCTCCAGCATTTAGTGTTTGTAGATTTTTTGATAATGGCCATTCTGACCAGTGTGAGGTGATACCTCATTGTAGTTTTTATTTGCATTTCTCTAATGATTAGTGATGTTGAGCATCCTTACATGTGTTTGTTGGCAATCTGAATATCTTCTTTGGAGAAATGTCTATTTAGGTCTTCTGCCCATTTTTGTATTGGATTCTTTGTTTTATGATATTGAGCTGCATGAGCTGCTTGTATACTTTGGAGATTAGTCCTTTGTCAGTTGCTTCATTTGCATATATTTTCTCCCATTTTGAGGGTTGTCTTTTCATCTTGTTTACAGTTTCCTTTGCTGTGCCAGAGCTTTTAAGTTTCATTAGGTCCCATTTGTTTACTTTTGTTTTTATTTCCATTTCTCTAGGAGGTGGGTCAAAAAGGATCTTGCTGTGATTTACGTCATAAAGTGTTCTGCCTATGTTTTCCTCTAAGAGTTTTATAGTGTCTGGCCTTACATTTCGGTCTTAAATCCATTTTGAGTTTATTTTTGTGTACAGTTTTAGAGAGTGTTCTAATTTCATTCTTTTCCATGTAGCTGTCCAGTTTTCCCAGCACCACTTACTGAAGAGGGTGTCTTTCTCCATTGTATATTCTTGCCTCCTTTATCAAAGATAAGGTGATCATATATGTGTAGGTTTACCTCTGGACTTTCTATCCTGTTCCATTGATCTATATTTCTGTTTTTGAGCCAGTACCATACTGTCTTTTTTGGCTGTGTTGGGTCTTTGTTGCTGCATACAGGCTTTCTCTAGTTGTGGTGAGTGGGGGCCACTCTTCGTTGAAGTGCATGGGCTTCTTATTGCAGTGGCTTCTCTTGTTGTGGAGCATGGGCTCTAGGCGTGCAGGTTTCAGTAGTTGTGGTGCATGGGCTTAGTTGCTCTGCGGCATGTGGGCTCTTCTCAGACCAGGGATCGAACCTGTGTCCCCTGCATTGGCAGGTGGATTCTTAACGACTGCACCACCAGGGAAGTTCTACCATACTGTCTTGATTACTGTAGCTTTGTAGTATAGTCTGAAGTCAGGGAGCCTGACTCCTTCAGCTCTTTTTCTTTCTCAAGATTGCTTTGGCTAATCATGGTATTTTGTGTTTCCATACAAATTACAAATTTTTTTGTTCTAGTTCTGTGAAAAGTGCCATTGGTAATTTGATAGGGATTGCATTGAATCTGTAGATTTCTTTGGGTAGTATAGTCATTTTCATAATATTGATTCTTCCAATCCAAGAACATGGTATATCTCTCTATCTATTTGTGTCATCTTTGATTTCTTTCATCAGTGCCTTATAGTTTTTCATATACAGGTCTTTTGCCTCCTTAGGTAGGTTTATTCCTAGGTATTTTATTCTTTTTGTTGCAATGGTGAATGGGATTGTTTCCTAATTTCTCTTTCTGATATTCTGTTGTTAGTGTATAGGAATGCAAGAGATTTCTGTGTATTAATTTTGTATCCTGCAACTTTACTAAATTAATTGATTAGTTCTAGTAGTTTTCTGGTGGCATCTTCAGGATTTTCAATGTGTAGTATCATGTCATCTGCCAACAATGACACTTTTACTTCTTTTCCAATTTGATTCCTTTTATTTCTTTTTCTTCTCTGATTGCTGTGGCTAGGACTTCCAAAACTATGTTGAATAATAGTGGCAAGAGTGGGCACCCTCAATAGACCGTTTTTGGAGCAGTGGATCTTCAGCAGGCTGGGCTTTATCCACCAAGATTTGGTATCATTTTCCCTTGACCATTACAATTTTTGTTTATATGGTGAGTCCTGCATTGCTCTTAACCTTCTTTCTACTTTGTGCAATTACATCTTGCAGTCTTCCATCTGGCATAGTATTGTCAAAATGTTATCCAAATAAAAAAACTGCATTTGTTCCCTTTGGACTACCCACATTTGAAAACTCTAGTTATATTTCTCACCAAGCAACCCTGTGCATTCCTTTTCCTGCCTTGCAAGTATAAAAAAGTACTAAAACATACAGTGCCTTTTTTGTTTCTATTTCAAGTTTACACAATTCAACATAAACTTTCTAGAAGACACTTCTAGATTTTTAATAATCCTGTATAAAATATGATCTATTTTAATTTCACTTAATCATTTTAAAGCATGACAATGTTTATTGAATACATTATGAAATACTTTAATATTGCTAGATATGCATTCCTTTAAAAATAATACATAGCAAGAATCATTAGTTTGACAGTACACAAAAGCATGGCAGAAATATATGAAATAGATGTTCTAAAAATTTATTAGTAGACTTCAAGTTTCAGCTCTGACATGCAAAGATCTTGGAAGTCTTCACTCCCATCCTTATAATGAGAAATAGTTGGACAAGCAGAAATTTGATAACTTTGTTTAGGTCTTCTGCCTGTGTGCAAGCACAGGTCACTATCCACACCTCACCTCCCAGGAGCCTGTGCAGCCCGCCACTTCCAGGGTCCCGGGATCCAGGGATAACTTCCCCGGGAGAACACACGGAGTGCCTCAGGCTGTTGCAATGTCACGTCAGCCTCTGCAGCCGCAGGCTCGCCCTGAATTCCATACCCCTCCGTCCCCCCCGCCTGAGTGAGCCAGAGCCCCCGAACCAGCTGCTCCTTTAACCCCATGCTGTCTGAGCGAAGAACAGACGCCCCCAAGTGACCTACACACAGAGGCGGGGCCAAATCTAAAGCTGAAACCCAGGAGCTGTGCGAACAAAGAGAAAGGGAAATTTCTCTCAGCAGCAGCGGATTAAATCTCCACAATCAACTTGATGTAACCTGCATCTGTGGAATACCTGAGTAGACAACTAATCATCCCAAAATTGAGGCGGTGGACTTTGGGAGCATCTGTACACTTGGGGTTTATTTTCTGCATCTAATTTGTTCCTAGCTTTATGTTTATATTAGTTTAGTATTTAGAGCTTATTCTCACTGGTAGATTTGTTTATTGATTTGCTTGCTCCCTTCCTTTCTTTATATATATATATATTTTTTTTTCTTCCTTTTTCTCTTTTTGTGAGTGTATATGTATGCTTCTTTGAGTGACGTTTTCTGTATAGGTTAGCTTTTACCATTTGTCTTAGGGTTCTGTCTCTCCATTTTTTTTAGTATACTTTTCAGTGCTTGTTATCATTGGTGGATTTGTTTATTGGTTTGGTTGCTCTCTCCTTTTTCTGTTACTCTTTTTAAAATTAATAATATTTTCAATTTTTTATTTTAATAACTTTATTTTATTTTAATTTTTTTCTTTCTTCCTCCCCCCCCCTTCTCTTCTGAGCCATGTGGCTAACAGGGTCTTGCTGCTCCGGGCAGGGGTCAGGCCTGAGACTCTGAGGTGGGAAAGCCAAGTTGAGGACATTGGTCCACCAGAGACCTCTGGGTCCCTCATAATATCAATTGCTGACAGCTCTCCCAGAGATCTCTGTCTCAATGCTAAGACCCAGCTCCACTCAACGACCAGCAAGCTCCAGTGTTGGAAACCCCATGGCAAACAACTAGCAAGACAGGAACACAAACCCACCCATTAACAGAGAGGCAGCCTAGAATCATAATAAGTTCACAGACACCCCAAAACACACTACCGGATTTGGTCCTGCCCACCAGAAAAACAAGATCCAGCCTCATCCACCAGTACACAGGCACCAATCCCCTCCACCAGGAAGCCTACACAACCAATGAACCAACCATACCCACTGGGGGCAGACACCAAAAACAATGGGAACTACGAACCTGCAGCCTATGAAAAGGAGACCCCAAACACAGTAAGTTAAGCAAAATGAGAAGACAGAGAAACACACAGCAGATGAAGGAGCAAGGTAAAAACCCACCAGATCAAAGAAATGAAGAGGAAATAGGCAGCCTACCTGAAAAAGAATTCAGAATAATGATAGTAAAGATGATCCAAAATCCTGAAAATAGAATGAAGAAAATACAGGAAACATTTAACAAGGACCTAACAAACAACAATGAACACCACAATAAATGAAAGTAAAAATTCTCTGGAAGGAATCAATAGCAGAATAACAGAGGCAGAAGAAAGGATAAGTGACCTGGAAGATGAAATAGTGGCAATAACTACCACAGAGCAGAATAAAGAAAAAGGGTTGAAAAGAATTGAAAACTGTCTCAGAGACCACTGGGACAACATTAAATGCACCAACATTCGAATTATAGGGGTCTCAGAAGAAGAGAAAAAGAAAGGGTCTGAGAAAATATATGAAGAGATTACAGTTGGAAACTTCTCTAATATGGAAAAGGAAATAGTCAATCAAGTTCAGGAAGCGCAGAGTCCCATACAGGATAAATTGAAGGAGAAACATGCCAAGACACACATTATTCAAACCATCAAAAATTAAATACAAAGAAAAACTATTAAAAGCAGCAAGGGAAAAGCAACAAATAACATACAAGGGAATCCCCATAAGGTTAACAGCTGATCTTTCAGCAGAAACTCTGCAAACCAGAAGGGAGTGGCAGGATATTTAAAGTGATGAAAGGGAAAAGCCTACAATCAATATTACTGTACCCAGCAAGGATCTTTCACAGAGATAATAATAAATGACTTAAAGATGGATGAAATGCACAGAAATGTGAAGTTCTTGGCTGGTGGTCTTACTTTTATCAGATAAACTGTAAATAACATCATTTGCTGAGCATAGAGAGGAAGATGGAGAAGAAAGAGAATTGCAGAACAGCTGAGAACCGATCACAGGCCCGCATGGAAAGAGGGTCTGGTAGACAGCGAGAATTGCTAAGTAGCTGTCTACACAATTAAGTGGAGATGATCGATTGTTGATTGTCAGCAATACTCAGCAGCCTGATTGTTGGAGTCCATAACTCAGAGGGTGGAAATGACCCAGTGTAACTGCAAAGCAGGTATGATGAAATAATAAAGGTAAAAAATAAAGCAAGCAGCAAAGAGTGGACTATCAGGATCTGACATTGGTAAAAAGAAAAAAATATCTCAACGTAGTGGGAAACAATGAACATACTGAAGCTAAAAGTGTGGGAGAACTGTCACATGGAAGATTATTGTCAGAGACAGAAATCTGGAAATTTGACTTTTTCTTTCTGAAAATAACTCTTTCACTAGCCAGCAACACTACCTGAAATTCTACCCTGATATGTTTATTTTTAGGAGGCCTGTTAAAATAAAAATACAAGCATGAAATATGCCATATCGTTTCCTTGAGTTGTAAAAGAGGAAAAAATAATTAATATATGACCAGCATCCAATCTATTAATATAAATTGTAGTAAATTACTGGGGCACATCACCAGTATGTATTCTAAGCAAAAATATGGAGAGTAAATAACATTTGGAGGAAATGTAATCTATTATGCATAATAAAATAGGCAAACATTTCTTGGTCATTAGGAATAAACTGCAAGCACTCACATAAATGATCATAATTTGCATTACAATTATTCAGTCAAACCAAGATTTACACACTATTATCTAAAACCTATTAATGTCTCCTAGGATACCATGCTTGGCTTATTTTCCAGGATCCTCATACATTTGCATAGGTGCATACTCACACACACTCCCAGGTTTTAAATGTGGGAGTATAGGATTCTCTCTAAGTTACCTTCTAGTGGGTTAACGTTTTCTCAACCTCCCTGCTCCTTTCCTCAGTGGTCCAAGGCTAAGGCTTTTGGAGTTCTTACGGTAAGTGAAAGAGGATGAGAAAGAATTAGGAAAAAAGAAGAGTAGGCTCAGATAAGAGCAAGATTCAGATTCCGGAGCTACTATGGCCAGATTATTTGCCAAATTCTTAGTTGGGAAACTTCCTCCTTAACCATTATCTCCTAAACCTTCCTGTTTTTCAAGGCATAAGTTTCTGCTAAGTCTATCTTTCTTTTTGGCACTTCATTTTATGTTTTAAGCGAAGTTAACAGAATCCAGTAGGCACACATCCTCCTACTTAGTTACGTACTCCCATTTTTCTCTGCATCTTCCTATTCTACTACCCTTAACACTTGCTTTAATGTCAAAAACACTACTAGACTACAGGCTCCATGAGGACAGGGTTTGTATCTGGTTGTCTCATTGCTACATCCCTAGTATTTGGTACAGATTTGGAAGGAAGTACACTCAATACACATTGAAGGAATGACTGAAGCAACGCATGAACAGTAACTACTCTACTGGGACACAGGGAAAGTCTCTCTACGTAAGGCAGATCTAAAAGTAAAGCCATGAGCTGGATCCCTCTCTTCCTCTGAAAGAAAACAACTCTTTAAACGCCTTTCATTGTAACTTCTTCTAATTCTATCACCAATCAATTTTTGTCATATCTTCTACTCATGTTTAAGTCCAATGAGGACAAATCACAACGTATAATGCTCTGTATGTATAAGTAAAACAGCAGTGTAAACTGAATAGATTTCCACACCACTAATTTTACAACTGTAAATACTTGATCAAAATATGCATAATTACCAAACCACATCATGACCCATTTCCTAATCTTGATAAATGGTGTGTTTCATACAAAGGAATTTTTTTAACAATTATCCATTGATTTCATTAGGGAAGAAAGAGGCTTTCACTTGTAATTCAAGTAATTCTCCAAGATGGTGAATTAACAGAAAGAAGTAATTTGCCTTTCAAAAGAAAATGATTTAATTTAGAATTAATAAGCAGGAAGTGTGGAGTCTGTTAACTTATGATTTATCACATGTTTTTGCAGGTCTTTCTGGGAAGAAATAGCAAATAATAACCTTTGATAATTATCATTTTCAACATGCATTTATTTTGAAGTAGGGTTGTGTCCACAGAATTATTATCAGGTTGCCTCAACCTTACTTATGTACACTACCTTTTTGTCATAAGAACTATAAGAAGGAAACTATTATTCATTACCAATCACCCTAAGTCCACTTATGCAATAATCCGGGTTTTTAAAGAATAGGTACTTAACTGGGAAACTAAAGAATACAGTGTTCAGAAATCACAAGCTACCTTCTCTTGAAGCAAATAAAAGTTGCTCTCCAATACATCTTACCTGAAAATGTTTAGATGAAATGCACATTGTAACAAGAGAGAAGGGCACTAACATTTATTGAGGTCTCCCTCCTGTCCGGTGTTGTCGAAAGGCTGTTGAAACTACTCATTCCCATCATTACCCTAAAAATTAGATTTTTAAAAAAATCTTCATTTTCAAGTGAGGAAATCAAAGCTCAAAGAGTTCAAGTGGGGAGGGGGGAAAGAGTTCAAGTGTTTTGGGGGGATTGCTAAAATACGTGTAACCCTAAATCTCTTCTCACCTGCCCCTCAAGAGACTAATAAAAGACAGTCTGGTCCCAGAACATCTTTTTTTGTTTTGTTTTGTGGTACGCGGGCCTCTCACTGTTGTGGCCTCTCCGGATGCGGAGCACAGGCTCCGGACTCGCAGGCTCAGTGGCCATGGCTCACAGGCCCAGCCGCTCCGCGGCATGTGGGATTTTCCCGGACTGGGGCACGAATTCGTGTCCCCTGCATCGGCAGGAGGACTTTCAACCACTGCGCCACCAGGGAAGCCCCCCAGAACATCTTGATAAATTGTTTTTGAGATCCACCTAAGCACAGGCTCCAGCTTGCACTCCACAGAACACTCCAGCTCACCTGCTCTCACCCAAAGCTCAAAAGTCAGGCCTGCCTGTCTGCCCAGGAAATTAAGGTTATTCTTGCATCCTCATCAGTGTGTCCTCATGGTCAGGCCCTGAAAACTAAGGCTCCAAATGTCCAAAACCGTATAGCCATGTGTATGTATTTAGATTGCTTACAGGATACTTTCATCCCAGAGCAATGAAGAAATTCAAGTCTTGTCCTTGTGTTTCAAGAAAATCTACATCTTGGAATCTCTGATTTACCCTCATTGTTTTATGGCATTCCAACCCGAGCAGAATCTTCCAGGAAAAACCATAGTCTCTCTCTGCCTGGGGGAGAGGAGGGGTCAGATTTCTGGTGATAGAGATTAGAGGAAGAGGGGAAATGGGTGGATTTGGGAAGGGGGAACGAGAAGAAACGGGATCTGAGAAGGGAGAATAGAAACACACGAGCAGAAAGTTGAGTGAAATTCCAAAAACCAGTGGCACCTAACAAAGCGCGCGGCTCTCGGTGTCCACAGTCCTCAGCAGGCTGCACCCACACATGCTCTAGCCCTAGCTGAAAAATCTCCGGGGATCGTGCCTTTGCTTTACGGGTGAATGGTTAAACTGGTTTAGAAAAGAATAGTCCACAGTAAATGTCTGAAAGCAGGGACCTCAGCAAACTATCTTGAAGTTAAAAGACGGAAAACAATCTTGTAATGATTTTACGTATGAGAAAGTGCAGCCCTTCCTTCGGTGTATCAACTCGCCGAGTAGCGAATGAATGAAACCCAAAGGGCGGGGGTGGAGGAAAGGAGGGCAATCTTATTCCAAGAAGGGGCTCGTCAGTTCCGCACAACGTCACGGAAGTAGGGCACTATAACAAACTATAAAGCTCGCAGCAGCCCCCGATCCTCGGCGCTCCAGCCGGTGCCCGGGAACTCGCGCAGGGGCGACCCCGGAGTTCTCCGCGGGCGACAGCCCTTAGCATCTCTTTTTCCAACTGTCTCATCCTGCCTGCCTGCTAGGTTCGCAGACTCCTCGGGGAAAGTGCCTTCCTTCTCCCCATCACCTGCAGGTTCAAAGCATCCCTTAACCAGAAAGAGCTGTGAGTACCTTTCTACCCCGCTTTCGGGCGGGGCTGAGGTCCACTGAGCAGCAAAGCTACCGGGAAGCAGAGAAGAACTTCGAGGGAGACTGCCCGGGCGGGCAGTGGTTGAGCGAGGGGAACCGGGTTGCCGACCCATCGCTATGGCCTCGCTCCCCGTAGCCGCGAACTGGACGGACGGGGGAACAGCGGGTGCGGACGCCGGGAACCCGAGTGCCGCGCTCGAGGCTGGGGCAGCGGCGGGAGAGGCTGACCCCGAGTGGCTGCAACTGCTAGCCCAAGCCGGCAATCTTTCCTCTTCCTCTTCCACGCTGGGACTGGCCGCGGCCTCCGCGGCGCCTTCGCAGTTCCGGGCCAACCTCACCAACCAGTTCGTGCAGCCGTCTTGGCGCATTGCGCTCTGGTCCCTAGCGTACGGCGTGGTGGTGGCCGTGGCGGTCTTCGGGAATCTCATCGTCATCTGGATCATCCTGGCCCACAAGCGCATGCGGACCGTCACCAACTACTTCCTCGTGAACTTGGCTTTCTCCGACGCCTCCATGGCCGCCTTCAACACATTGGTCAACTTCATCTATGCGCTTCACAGCGAGTGGTACTTCGGCGCCAACTACTGTCGCTTCCAGAACTTCTTTCCTATTACAGCGGTGTTCGCCAGCATCTACTCTATGACGGCCATTGCAGTGGACAGGTGAGAAGACTGGGAGGGAGGAAGAGGGGGAGGGAGAGAGGAGCTGGGCGGTGGGATAAGGTTACAAAGGAAATGGTGACAAAATGGGTTTGATAAAAGGAAAGGGACCAGTTAAAAGTTCTTGAAGAAAGGAGGTCACTAACCCATTTGTAGTCTTCTAATGGCTGAACTGGTTTCTGCTTCTACGGCCTCCCCACTCCCACCCTAATCCCCCTGATCCCCATTAAGGGCATCTAGAAGGACTGAAGAAGGTGAATGAGAGAGATGGGGAAAATCTGTCATTCCAAGTAGGACAAACTCAGTTAGAAACGCTTAGTACTCGCACATTTTCTCAGATGGCTTCAAGCAATTGCCACAAAAATTATGTTATCTGTAAAATGTACTTTTTGGCTTTCCTTCTGTCAGTCGTTATTCTGTCAGAGAAATGAATAAGTTACCCTTCTCCTCCCTCTGGTTTGTTGGTCCATCCCCTTCCCCATCCTTGCCCCAAGGCCAGCACTGGTTCGATCTCCCAGTTATGGAGGATCCATCAGAGGCAATAAGCTCCCTCCAAATGATTGCCGTCAGCTAGCAGTTTCCACAGTGTTTCAGGTAGATTTCACTTTCAGTAATCTGTGAAGGCCATGAGATGGGTAAACCCTGTGTCTGGAAGATGGCATCCAAATCATTCAGATGATGGGCAACAAAAAGCCCAAAGAATAAGTGGTTAAGAAATGAGGCACACCGGGCTTCCCTGCCGATGTAGGGGACACGGGTTCGTGCCCCAGTCCGGGAAGATCCTGCATGCCACGGAGCGGCTGGGCCCGTGAGCCATGGCCGCTGAGCCTGCGCGTCCAGAACCTGTGCTCCGCAACAGGAGAGGCCACAACAGTGAGAGGCCCGCGTACCGCAAAAAAAAAAAAAAAAAGAAAGAAATGAGGCACACCGCTTTATAACTGTTGAAGATAATCTTTTAGAATGTACCCCCATCTACAGTGGGGATTCTGAGATTCTCAAGCAATTTTAAGAAGCTGGAGAGACCTCCAACAGTTGTCCTCAGGTTCCAGTTTATGAAATTTCTGTGTATTTTTTTTCTTTCTCATATTGAACATTATGGACTATGCATACTGTGTTAACACAATGGTAAACCTCTACCTGTTACTGATAGTTACATTTTAATTCAATGTTATGCTAAAAAAAGAAACACACCAGTTGATTTTAGTCTTCATTTTATGATTGGCAGCTTGCAAGGGGGATGCATGGAGGCCGGCGGAGGGGATTGAAGTCACTTTAACTTCAAGTAACTATGTCCTCATCTGTGAAAATAAAAAAAACACTTTTTTTCTATATTAAACTTGTTCAAAGTAAAATGAGGCTTAATATTAATTCTTACTACATTAAGCCACCATTATGAGAATAAGAAAAAACTACTTTTTTTTTCCGTAAGTCCATCCTCTGTGTTTACTATTTTGAAATAGTGATCATAGAGGTCTTGATGACATAAAGCTTTAGAAACAATTTTCAAATGCCACGCCCAGGGGGTTAAATTGAAGGAGCAGTGGTTAGTTGCCACTAACTAGGATAAGTAAGCATAAAACCACATTTTAAAAGCCTCTGAGGGCTTCCCTGGGGGCGCAGTGGTTGCGAGTCCGCTTGCCGATGCAGGGGATACGAGTTTGTGTCCCGGTCCGGGAAGATCCCACATGCCGCGGAGCGGCTAGACCCGTGAGCCATGGCCGCTGAGCCTACGCGTCCGGAGCCTGTGCTCCGCAACAGGAGAGGTCACAACAGTGAGAGGCCCGCCTATCGGATAAAAAAAAAAAAAAAGAAAAGCCTCTGAAACTGCCAATCTTCCTTTCCCCTTTATCTCTGATTTTCCACAAGTATCTCACCCCTTCATTTTTGTAGGGACAGAGGTGAGTACAAAAAGCAATAAAATTAGCCCCAAGTTGGAGAACAAGTGAAATTGCCTCTAATCTTGCTCTACTTTATATATAACACATCTTACATATATATTACCTATGTTTTAATTAAGAATGCAGGTGTTAGAAAATTAATAGAACAGTTTATAACAGAAATATTATCTTTTTAAAAATGTATGGCATATCCCACTTGACATACAGGGATATTAGAAAATAGAAAATATTTTCTTCCATTTTCTAAGCACATTTTTGAAGTTAAGTTAGAAACTCTAAGAAGGTTTATTAACATATGGTAAGGGACAATTTCGGGGCATAGGGTCCAGTATTGATTAAAATATTTAAAGAATTTTTTAAGTGACAGTCACTGTTTTTTACCTGGAAACCTTAAGGAAGTAATTTAATATGTTTTATTTAATAATTCAAAAGCATTAACAAACACAGCAAAAAATACTTTATATTCTTCAAACCCAGGGACACCTGACATAAATAATTAGTAAAATAAATATTTAATCTAACTGAAGTAAGTTATATTTTTAGCCAAATAGATAAAAAGTTATCTTATATGCTATAGTTTAAAAAATTTGCTTCTCATAAAGCTGTTATGCAAAGTATTCATAGAACCTCTATTTCTTTTGAAGCTTATTATGGACAGATAAAAATATATAGTCATAAAAAATCATAAGGCCTGAATGTGGTAACAAATTATCTAAATGTATTGTGGTAAATTTTACCATTGCTTTAAATATTATGGTTATAAATACTTTGGTAAATTTTTTTTAAAAAACATCTTTATCAGTCTTTAATTCTAGTGCCTGAGCAGTTATATTCTTTATTACAATAAGACTTGACTCATTATTTAGCCCAGATGATAAACTGCATGAGCTTAGCCCAAGATAAACTGGTTTACATTTGCATTCTTTGCAAAATAGTAACTACAACTATGCTTTGGAAAAGATTACTTTTAGAAAAATTTTTATGAATCTTTAGCTCCTTTTACAATTTGTAGTTCTTATTCAAGGATTTTAAAATACCCCATTTGCAGTCACTAAAATTACTGCTGTAGTGTGCTATGAAAGTTCGATTAAAACTATCAAACAAATTCAAATTCAAGTGAAAATTCTTATAAAATTAATCCTGAGTATATAATGAAAGCAATAAATGTGTATTAATTGAATGAATGAAACATAAAATTATCACAAAGTAAGGTGAAATCAGAAGTGTCTCTTAGATAACTAGCAGAACTCCAGTTGATATCAATGTTACATTAACAACACTGGTAGAAAAAGGAGTTTATATCATATTTAACAGACACAGTATAAAAAATGCTGAATATATAACATATTCTTACACACTAATAAAAATATATATCTCTAATATAAAAAGAACAAAAGTAACAAACAATTCACAAAAGAAGAAATAAAAGTGTCTGACAAACATTAAATTATGGATTGCTTATATTCTGCATCTCCATTTTTCACCTGTTATTTGCTTCTCAAGACATTCAAATCTGAACTCTTTTCCCAACACTCTACCCAAAGAGCCTTATTGAGAAATCCAGTGAGCATTTTAATCCTAGACTTCCTTGACCTTTTAGTAGTATTCCTCACAGGTGGCTATTGCCTCTTGGCTTCCAACTGTCCTGATCGCCTCCTACCCCCTCAGCCTCTCTTCCATGGCATTATTAATTCTCAATAATTAGAATTATTTCTAATTCTCTGCCTCTATGTAGTAATTAAATGCATAGGTTCCACAATACCAAATCCTGGACCTGATTTTGTCCTTACTTTATTCTCTATTTCTAAGTAATCTCATTCAAACCCACAGCTTCATTTTTCACTTTTGAATGAACAGTTTCCATTTTTTCTATTATCTAATTGGTTTTCTTTTGAATTATAGAAGACACATAACAATCCATACAATAAAGTAGACAAATATAAATGAATGAAAAATTAAAACTGGAAAAGATAGAAAGGGAGAAAATAGAAACAAGATGGGAGTGAAGTTATAACATGGACATTCAGGTCAAAGAGTCCCAATCATTTATGAAAGCTAAGCTTCAAATATGTCTCTGAGCCTCTTAGTGAACAAACAAAAAAGGAAATAAAATCAGTAAATTTGTTTACACTGTCCGTATAAACAATATATACACATTCCTTAAGGGCTTAGGAATTTCTGATATTTGAGTTTCAAGAAATTCTTTGTATGGGCAATTAAGAGGACAGTGTCCTCAACCACAGTGTCATAAATGCAAAAGAAGATTTCCCATAGGTGTTTGCTTAGCATTCCTCTGAGTAGGCCAAAGACATATGCCAAAGCAGAACTCAGTGAATATTCTCAGGGTAAAACCTCTATCTGAGCACAGTTTCCAGATGGTCTGGTTTGTTGCACTGAAAAAACTACAAAAAAGGATAAAATGTATTTCCTCCAAAAGCATTTTTTTCCACCTGAACTTTGGATATAGCTTGAGAATCAGATAATTCAAAGTTGTAACATATGGCAAAAGCTCTACAAATCATTCTCATTCCAGTCCCCAGTCTCTGATCCTGATCCATCCTCTATACCAGTCTCTTATTGAAACTTATTTTCCCCTCATGCCTTATAAGGATCATACATGCACAGTGAAAACAATTAAAAATAGAAATATTAGAAAGTTAAATTTACCTTTAATTGTCCTACACCCCAAATATAGCCTATCTATGATCTTCATGTTCACATTTCAACTCTCCCTTCATTTTTTGTGATATGTATATCTCACATATTACATTATGTACATACATAAATAAAGATATATTTTTTAATTACTAAAATAGTACCACATTATCATGTCATTTTAAATTTACCATACAGGGTTATTAAAATTTATTGAACAAATTATAAAACTTGGACATTATATGTTATGAAGATATAGATGTTTATCTTACTCTATAACATTTTTACTTTAATTGTTTAAATTACAGTAGGTACATATAAGATAGAAATAATACATACATATGTTTTAAAACTCAAAAAGTAAATGGATCACCAGCTTAAAATCCTCTAAACCATCTTTGAGGTCTGCTCGTGTACCTGACGTTTCCACTTGGGGTCTGAAAAGCTCCTCAAACTCCTCCAAACCCATTATCTTACCTCCAAACCCCTTCCTCTTCCAGTGTTCCCCATTTCAATAAACAGTACAAGCATCCATTCAGTTGTTCAAATAGCTCCCAATCTATTACCTTCTTTCTGACTCTACCCCCACTTCCATAGTCCAAGCTACTATCACATCTTTCTTGGACTACTAAAAACACCTCTTAATTGGTCTCCCCACATCTAATCTTAATCCACCTTAGTATATATAAGAAGATGTTTCTGCACTCCTACTTAGTGCTACAATGTTTTCCCATTGCTGTTATGAGAAGAAGAATATTCTTAATCCAGATAATAATACCTTGGATAGCCTGGTTCCTTGACCTGTCCAACTTCAATTCATACTATACCTCAACTTCCTAATCTTTGTTCTAGCCACTCTGATCCTCTTTCAAGTGCCTAAATGTATGATGCTATCTTTTTGCCATAAAGCCTTTAAACACAATTTTCCTTCTGTCTCAAATTCCCTTCTGCCCATTCCTCATTAGTTGAACATACTCCTCATTTAGATAACAACTTGAATCTCATTTCACAGGGAAACGTTCCATAAGCCTCCCAATTTAAATTAAATGTCACTTTGTAGATTCTCTTAGCACATGTTAGACATAGCATTTTTATATATTAAATTAAGAATACTTGATTAATAATTTCCTCTAATAAACTTATAAACATCATAAAGACAAGTTCCCTCTGTTCTTAGTCTTTACTGTATCCTTATGCCTATCATACTGTTTTGCACATGGTGAGCACACAATCCAGATTCCTGAATAAAAGAATCATAAAAGTAATCAAATAAAAATTAAAGTGATGAGATATAACTTTTTTCCATTAAAATCGGCAGAGATTGCTAAGTTGTAGTAAACATGGCATTTTAACACATGATTTTAGATTGAACCATATGTAATTGTCAGTTTTTAATAGTTTAAAATGTCAATTAACATTTCATATGGTTTAATCTAACAGTTGGGTATATATTGTCAAAAATCTTTCAGGGTGCAATTTTCCAACATGTTCAAAGATATTTTTCAAATCAAAATTCAAAGAACTGAAAACAACTAAAAAGCTCAACAAAAAGAAATGAATGATGAGGCATCTAAAAATGAAATTCCATGTAGAAATTTTAAAATTACATTTGAATATAACATCAGTTCTCTCAAGTCTCTAGGCACATGTATATAAATGTGCTAACATTAACATGCATATCCAAACATTTTTAATCCTTTTATAACCTTTGCTTATAAACCATTTCTTTCTAGTCTCCAATTATTTCAAAGAATCCCTAGGAAAGTCTGATGAGAGTTCATCAGTAGTCCTCCTTAGCACTTCCCTTCTCCTCACCATACCCTGGCCAGAGAGAGAGAAAGAAAGAAACAGCAATGTCAGCACTTTGGTACAGAACATAATAGTGTCTCTGGAAGAAGCCATGCCTTTCTCCAGTTGTTTTGGGCATATTGCATCCAAATCTGCAGAAGTCATAAATTACAAACTGCCCTCTGCCTGAAGTTTTTGTGATGTCTATTTGTGTTCCAAATAGAATTTGGAGGAATTATCTTGTCCTTAATCTTTGCTCCATTAACAAATTCTTAAAGACCAGTGTTCCTTCATCTTCTACTTGCAACTCTCTCTCCCTGGGGCTCAGCTCTAAACCAAATGTCCAGGATGAGGAATTGTTTCCCTACTTCCCTATGCCTCATTGCTTTGAGAATACACCATTCTTACTGAGGCTTGCTCACTGGTATGTTGGATAAATGGTGCAAAATATACAACTGGGGTTTGAAGCCCCACCACTTCATTAGACACAGAGTCTGAATCCCACTTTAGATTCAGCAGGATCTCTAACACACGATGAATTTTTAGACTATGGATTTAACAGTCTGATATAATTCTATATGTGCAATCAGGTAGATATAGATTTGATTTTCTCTGAATGCTGAGATTTTGGGTAATTTTGTTTTCCTTTATACTTTTCCTTTTCTAATTATCTACAACAAAATGTACTTCTTTTACATGAAACAAAATACATTGCTAATTAATTAAAGTTCTGAAGATGGATGGTGGTGATGGTTGCACAATAATGTGAATGTACCACTGAACTGTACACTTAAAAATAGTTACAATGGTAAATTTTGTTTGGTATATTTTATCAGTATAAAAATTTTTAAATATTAATTAAATAAATAAATACTGTCTAAGGACCTAATAATGACTCTGAGATACACGCTAAAGAGTTTAGACTCAAGGAGAGAAAAACTTGATTAAACTTTGTATAGATTATTAGTGATAGATGTTTTATGGAAACATTTAAAATACACTTTCTAGGCTAATTTAGAAATCATGAAGACATCTGTGGCAAAAGAGTACCTTCACATTACAATGGATTATTTTGTAAACTGTGAAATCTTTTCCCCAGGAATTATGTAAAGATATCACACCTATGTGGAGTAATTTAGAAGACTGCCTAAAGATACAGGGATAAATTAGCTCAGTATTTCTATTATTTAGTCTGGTATATGACAAAAGTTTTTAAATATTTGCTTAAGAAGTCCCCCATTTTGAGTTTGTATTATTATCTATGACTTTTTTTACCTTCAAATCTGCCCAAGTATCAAGGTTATTTAAATTTTTCTTTTACGCATACCTGTAAGTAAGGAAAATGTGTATCTGATTTTATCACTAAGCAGCAAAGGGCTCAATTGTGCTCTGGAGCTGATTTATACTTGCTAGAGGGAATCAATTGTGCACATTTCTTCTCAACTCTGCATTTAGTGATGTTACTTTGGTAGCTTGAAATCATGGTAGGAGTATTTACACCACAGAAATTTGCAAATGCTAGAAGTCATGAGTTTTGTTTTGTTTCTGTGGTTTTTTTTTTCCTTAGAGTGCTTGTGGTTAAACATTTACCAGCACACAAATCACTACATTTGTAGTCATTCACTCAATAGCTATTTCTTAAGTACCTTCTAAGTATTAACATTGTATAGATACGGGGCACACTGGAATAAACAAGACAAACATGTCCCATATCCTAATGAAACTGTAATTAATATCTTCACTTGAATCCCTCAGTTGTGGTCCACCAGAGTCCTAAATCCGATAATCTATTGAACTTTAACATCTGAAAGTTTAATAAGCATCTCAGAATTTACATGCTCCAAACTAAGTTCCTGATTTTCCTCTGAAACTTACTCCTCCTACAATTTTCTGAGGTCAAAAATCTGAACCCTAGGTCAGAACTCTTGGAAGTATTCTCACTCATCTCTTCTTTCATACTCTATGTCCAATCAATCAGAAAATCTAATCACTTTTACTTTCAAAATATATGTAGAATCTAATCACTCCTTAAGATGTCTATCGTTGCCTCCCTAGTCCAAGTCAATATCATTTCTCACCTAACTGGTTTCCCTACCCCTGCTTTCGTTCCGCTTGGGTTTGTTCTCAATGCAACAATCAGAGAGATCCTGTAATGTGTCAGATAATATATCCCCTCTACAAATCCTCCAATGGCACCTCAGTTCTCTCAGGGTAGAAATCAAAGTTCCTACAACAGTCTATAAGAATTTATAGTAACTGGTTCTTTGTTACTCTCCAACCTTATCTCCTACTACTTACACTCCACTGCTCTGCTCCACCATCACTGCATTCCTCTGTTACATCAATATACTAAGCGTGTTTCCACCTCAGGATCTTACACTCTGTGTGAAACACTCTTACTCCAGACATATTGTTCATTACCTGTACTACTTCTGGACCCTGACTACTCTATTTGAAATTGCTTTAAATTTTTCTTTACCACATGTATCACCTTCTAATATACTATATAGTTAGCTCATCTGCAATGTTTATTGTTGTTTGTATGTCCTGCCCTACTGGATTCTAAGTTCCATGAGGACAAGGCTAGACCTGTGTCTCAACTGAGTAAATGAAGAATAGATAGAGTCTATGGTAACTGGGAACACATAGCAGGGGAAAGCACATTTATAGTGTTAGAGCAGTAAAACACAGAAATGTAGAAGCATTTTTTTTTTTTTTTTTTTTTTTTTTTTTTTTTTGCGTTACGCGGGCCTCTCACTGTTGTGGCCTCTCCCGTTGCGGAGGACAGGCTCCAGACGCGCAGGCTCAGCGGCCATGGCTCACGGGCCCAGCCGCTCCGCGGCATGTGGGATCTTCCCAGACCGGGGCACGAACCCGTGTCCCCTGCATCGGCAGGCAGACTCCCAACCACTGCGCCACCAGGGAAGCCCTAGAAGCATTTTTAAAGTTCCTTATTTTATAGAAGTATAGAAAATATCTCCTAATAAATTGGCTATGAGTAGTTACTATTTAAATAAAAACATTTAAAATATTCTATACAACCTAATATGTGATTATCATACTAAACTGTATCATCTATAAAGAAAATGATTAGGAGATTTTCAAATGAGCATAGGAAACAATTTTGAAGAAATTAAAAACTCACAAATTGAGTGTTTATGTTGAATAAGTACTATTAATCACAATTCAGAATTCTTAGATGAATAAACTTACTGAATTTAAAAGACGTCACAGTGCCATATGTATTGATTTTTATACCTTCAAATTAAATAAATATATGAAGGCCGTTTTCCCCATTAAGTTAACTACGTGGTATAAAATAAATTCAAAACTCTTAAACTTACATCATGTTTTCATTAACTTAAAATGTTTTAATCCTAAAATAAAAATATTTTCAGTATCTCTTCAACAAAGATTTACATAAGCTAAATTTCATGTTGAAGGCTGTGGTATTTCACAAACAAACTAGTGTAATAATACTTTTTAAATAATAGATTACAATGCTTTCCTATGTAAGAAATTACTGACAATCTCCATTGACCAGTCACAAAACCATTGATGAGACTATCTTTAATGAACAAGAATGAAACTGAATAAGGTCTCCTTAGAAACATATGAGCAGCTCAAAAATAGAACACATATGCCAAAGAACACACACACACATAACCAATTCTATGCATGCACAATTCAATACATGCAATCCTTGCTTTGCACAAATTTCAGTTACCAAGATTATTTATTTATATAACACCAGTCCCCTCAACAGCATGGCTCAAGTTTTTCTTACCATGTCACATTAACTGTGAGTACTTGCATAATGTAAAAAATTATCTGCTAGCTCTTAAGCTCTCACGAATCACTCCACAAATAACAGATATACTTCATAATCAGTGACCAATCATATTCCTATTTTTCAAAATCTGTTACTGATTGGTCACTGATTATCTTAGTCAGTTCATGCACAGACAGCAAAGCACATAGTTGCATTGCCTCATTGTCTTTCAATGATAAACTCAAATGACACCTTAGAAAAATGGCTAATCAAGAGAAGGACTTGCAAACAAAGAGGAAGAAATAAAAAGTGATAACACTGAAAGTGAAATTCAAATCCAGTATAGGTGAAGATGAAGAATAGCTGAATAAGAGAATGTTGACAGTCACTTTACAAGAGACTCTAAATATCCAGCCAGAGGAAATTAGTGAAGGTGAATTTATCAACATGAATGAGGAAAATGATAGTGACAAATGATGAAGATGTCCCAGAGGAAGAGAACTGGCAAAAATCTTCATATAAAAAACTCTCAGATACTTCACCACTTTCAAAGTTCAAGGATAAAATGTTGGAAGCTGATTCAAACTTACAAAGGAGTACAACACTCTTCCAAGGTATAGAAAACATGTTGGCTCTGTATATGTTATATGAAAGAATAAAGTAAACACTATTCAAACTACTCATGATACCTTTATATTTTTTTCTAAGACTTTATTTTTAGAGCAATTTTTGGTTAACAGCAAAATTGAGGGAAGGTACAGAGATTTCCTATATATCCTCTGCCCCCCACACTTGCATAGCCTCCCTGTTATCAACATCTCCCATCAGAGTGGTACATTTTTTTTACCACTGATGAACCTAACTGACTCATCATAATTACCCAAAGTCCATAGTTTACATTAGGCTTCACTCTTGTACATTCGATGCATTTAGGCAAATGTGTAATGACATGTAACCATCATTATTGTCTCCTCCAGAGTATTTTCACTCCCCTGAAAATTCTCTGTGCTTTGCCTATTCATCTTTTTATTGTGTCCATAGTTTTGTCTTTTCCATAATCACATAGTTAGAATCAAACAGTATGTAGCCTTTTCAGATTGACTTCTTTCACTTAGTAATATGGATTTAAGATTTGTTGATGTTTTTTCATGGCTTGATACTAGATTTCTTTTTAGCAGTGAATAATATTTCATCATCTGATGTATTGGGTTGGCCAAAAGGTTCGTTTGGTTAATGAATACGTTGTTCAATGAAGTTACTCGTGAAAATGAAAAATGTGTCTTTTATTTTTACTTTAAACCGAACGAACTTTTTGGCCAAACCAATACCATAGTTTACTCATGCATCTAATGAAGGACATCCTGGTTGCTTTCAAGTTTTTGGTAATTATGAATGAAGCTGCAGTAAACATCCATGTGCAGGGTTTTGTTTGATTTTTGTTGTTGTTTTGGTTTTTTGTGGGTTTTTGTTTTGTTTATTTTGTTTTGTTTTGTTTTGTGGACATGAATCTTCAACTCTATTTGGTAAATACCAAGGAGCACAACTGCTGCTGGATCATATGGTAATAGTATGTTTAGTTTTTTAAGAAGCAGCCAAACTGTCCTCCAAAGTGGCTGAACCATTTTGCATTCCCACTAGCAATGTATGAGAGTTTCTGTTGCTTCACATCCTTTGCAGCATCTGGTGTTATGGAGTTTCACCATTCTATAGGTGTGTAGTGGTATCTCATTGTTGTTTTAATATGCATTTACCTGGTAATGTATGATGTGGAGCATCTTTTTGTATGTTATTTACTATCTGCATATCTTCTTTGGTGAGGTGTCTGTTAAGGTTGTTGGAACCTTTTGGGAACCTTATGCACATGTTAAATCTTTTGTACTTGTCCCACAGTCCTTGGATATTCTCTTCCGTTTTTTCAGTCTTTGTTTTCTTTGCTTTTCAGTTTTTATGGATTCTACTTATTTATACTCTAGCTCAGAGGCTCTTTCTTCAGCCATGCTCAGTCTACTAATAAACCCATCAAAGGCATTCTTCATTTCTGTTGCAGTGTTTTTCAACTCTAGCACTTCTTTTGGTTCTTTCTTTCTTAGGATTTCCATCTCTCTGCTTACATCGCCCAGCTATTCTTACATGTGGTCTGCTTTATCAGTTAGAGCCCTAATGATATTAATCCAGTTGTTTTAAATTCCCAGTATGATAATTCCAACATCCCTTCTATGCCTGGTTCTCATGCTTCCTTCATCTCTTCAGGTTTTGTTTTTTGTTTTTGGGTTTTTTTTGTCTTTTGATAGCTGGACATGATGTTCTGGATAAAAGGAACTGCTCTAAGTAGACTGTTAGTAATGTGGTGGTGAGGTACGGAGGAAGGGGAAGCATTCTAGAGTCCTATAATTAGGTCTCAGTCATTTAGTGAGCCTATGTCTCTGTTCTGTGAACTTCACAAGTGTTTCTCGTTTTTTTCCCTCCCTTTATTTTTTTTTTAAATTTTTATTGGAGTATAGTTGATTTACAATGTTGTGTTAGTTTCTGCTGTACAGCAAAGTGAATCAGTTATACATATACATATATCCACTCTTTTTTAGATTCTTTTTCTATATAGGTCATTACAGAGTATTGAGTAGAGTTCCCTGTGCTATACAGTAGGTCCTTATTAGTTATCTGTTTTACATATAGTATAGTGTATGTAATCAATCCCAATCTCCCAATTTATCCCTCCCCTGCTCTTTCCCCCCGATAACCATAAGTTTGTTTTTTACTTCTTCTTAACAAGGACTGCCCTCAGAGGAAACTAGTTGGCCAGAGTTTAATCTGCTGGGGTATTATCGGAGTCTAACTGTCCTGAGGGGAGGATACACTCCAGTCCAGCTGCATCAGCCTTCCACTTGGGAGAAGGGAAATAGCCAACTCTAACCTACTCTAGACATCTGTCCCATCTAAATGGAGAGAAACATCTGTGTTAAGAAGAATAGTCTCTGATGTGTTTAAAAAGTCCTTTTCCCCTTCATCCTGCTAGAAGCATGAGGGGGTGTTTCTCTGATATATACAGTGGGATCATGGTCCAGTTCCTGGAAGTAACTCACAGTATTGTGAGGGGCCTCTGCTATATTTCCAAAATGTGTATTTAATAATCTAAGGGGAAAATGTAACATTCTATAAAGCAGGACAAAATTATTCTACCACAATCTTACTTTGTAGAAAGATCTAAATGTTCATATGCTTCCTCATTACTCTTTTATTCTGTTATTAATTTACTTGTCAAAACCTGGACAATCGTTCTGCCTTTGCTGTAACCTGTTCCATACAACTCATCCTGAGTTTCATTACCTTTGCGTAGTAATTTCCATTCATCTTCTATTTGGATATGTTTAATTTGTTAATTTTTCCATTTGCTAATTTTTAGCGGAGAACATTCTAAAGGGTTCATTCAGTAAAAACAAAAAAAAAAAATGAAAAACTACAAGCAACATATACGTTTCAAAAAAAAAGGAAAGCATTGTTGACATAATGAATGATCCTTTATAATTACATCACATTTGTTATGTTCAAATCTTTTTTTATCTTTACTAGTTGTTGTTGTTGTTGTTGTTTTGTCTTCCTCTATCAGTTATTGAGAAAAGCGTGATAGTCCAACTATGACTGGGAATGTATCTCTCATTTTAGTTTTGTCCATTTTGCTTTGTACATCTTGAAGCAATATTTATACAAATCTAGGACTGCTATGCCTTCCTATGAATTTATCCCTTTTGTCATTATGAAATGTCCCTCTTTGCATTTAGTAACACCTCATGCCTTAAAGCCTAATTTTTGTGATGGTTTTTGAATTTTATTTTATTTTTATACAGCAGGTTCTTATTAGTTATCTTTTATACATATTAGTATATATATATATATATATATATATGTCAATCCCAATCTCCCAATTCATCCCACCACCCACCCCCAGCTTTCCACCCTTGGTGTCCATATGTTTGTTCTCTACATCTGTGTCTCTATTTCTGCCTTGCAAACCAGTTCATCTGTACCATTTTTCTAGATTCCACATATATGTGTTAATATACAATAGTTGTTTTTCTCTTTCTGACTTACTTCACTCTATATGACAGTCTCTAGACAATCTTTTCTTTGGTTAGTGTTTACATGGTAACCCCTTTCACACAAACATTTTAACACCAAGAATGTCTAATATGATTAGAAGTCACAAATTTGATCCCATGATGTGTGGAAATGTAAATTTTAATTACATAATTTTATTTAATTTTTAAATTAACTGTACTAAAATTGACTTTAATTGATGTACAGATTTAGGATTTTTAATGCATGAATCTATTCATGCAACAGTCACCACCATCAGGACACAAAACAATTTCATTACTACAAACAAACTCCCTCATGCTATACCTTTGTATTCATACCCTCTCTCTGCCCTAAAACCTGGGAAGCACTGATTTATCTTTCTCCACTGTAGTCTGGTTTTTTGGGGAAAATATCATATTAATATAATCATACAATATGTGAACTTTGAGACTGGCTATTTTCACTCACCATAACATCTCTGAGATCTAAGTTGTTGAGTGATCAAAAGTTTGCTCGTTTTTTATTGCTGAGGCTATTCTTTGTATGGAGGCACCAAAGTTTATTTGTTCATCCACCCTGTGCAGGGTATTTAGGTTGTTTCTAGTTTTGAACAATTATGATCTATTCATAGATCATAAACATCCATTAAAGATTTTTGTGTGAAAACAAGTTTTCATTTCTCTAGAGTAAATAAGTAGGAGTGGTATTACTGGGTCCTTTGGTAAATGTATATTTAACTTTATAAGAAATTGTGGAACTGCTTTCCACAGTGGCTATACCATGTTGTATTCATACCAACAGTGTATGAATGTTCTACTTGTTCCAGATCTTCATCAGCAATTGGTATTGTCAGTATTTTTGTTTTAATTTTAGCCATTTTAATGTGTATCTTGATGTGCTTTTAATTCACCTTTCATTAATGGATATTTATATTAGACAAGTTTCATGTGCTTATTTGTCATTAATGCAGCTTCTTTGATGAAGTGCCTATTCAAGCCATTTGCCCATTTTTAAATTGGATTGTTTGTTTTCTTACTATTAAGATTTTATTTTAAACAGCTTTATTGAGTTATAATTTACATACCATAAAATATACTCATTTTAAGTATATGATTTAATGATTTTTAGTAAGTTTTTAGTTATGTAACCATCAACACAATTTAATTTTAGAATATTTCCATTACCTCAAAAAGAAACCTCACTTCCAATTTTGTAGTCACTCCCCATTCTACGCGCAGCCCTAGACAACCACTAAGCTATTTTCTCCTGCTACAGATTTGACTTTTCTGGAATTTGATATAAATGGAATCATTTTATATCACATATAGTCTTTTGCATAGACTTCAAATTGTTTTCTCTGTTTTTAATTGGGTTATATGTCTTCTTATTAAATAGTGAGAGTTATTGTGTATTTTGAACACAATTCCTTTACTGGACATATTATTTGCAAATATTTCCTCCTTGTCTGTGGTTTGTCACTTTACTTTCTTCCTTGCATATTTAAAAAGCAAAAGGTTTTAATTTTCATGAAGTACAGCATATCATTTTTCTCTTTTATTGTTTGTGCTTTTGTAGTCAGTTCTAAAAAATCATTAGCTATCCCAAGGTTGTGAAAATTCATTTTTACGTTTTTTTTTCTGATAGTTTTATGGTTTTAGATCTCACATTTACATGTGATACATTTGGAGATTATTTTTATGTGTGGTGTGACATAACCGTATAATTTATCTTTTTGCATGTGGATATCTAATCGTCCTAGCACTGTTTGTTGAAAAAATACAATTTACCCCTATTAAATTGCCTTGGCACAGTTGTCAAAAATCAATTGAACATAAACGTGTTTATTTCCAGACTCTTGATATTTTTGTTTCACTGATCTACATGTCTATTTTTATGCCAGTACTACACTGTCTCGATTACTGTAACCCTGTAATAAATTTTGAAATATGGAAAGTATAAGTCCTTCAAATTTGTTTTTATTATTCAAAATTTTTGACTATTCTAGAAGGTCTGTACTTCCAAATTATTTTTAAGATCAGTTTTTTAAATTCTGGAATTAGAATAGGAAGTTTTATAAGGATTCTGTTGAATTTTTCAGTCAATTTGGAAAGCATTGTCAGCTTAACAATATTGAGTCTTCCAATCCATGATCATGGACTGTCTCTCCATTTATTGAGGTCTTCTTTAATTTGTTTCAACAATGCACTGTAGTTTTCAATGTATGTCTCAATTCTTTTATTAAATTTCTTCCTATGTTTATTAAATTATTCTTTTTTTTTACATCTTTCCATTTATTGAGGTCTTTTTTAATTTGTTGCAACAATGTGCTGTAGTTTTCAATGTATGTCTCAATTCTTTTATTAAATTTCTTCCTATGTTTATTAAATTATTCTTTTTTTTCCTACATCTTTATTGGAGTATAATTGCTTTACAATGGTGTGTTAATTTCTGCTTTATAACAAAGCGAATCAGTTATACATATACATATGTTCCCATATCTCTTCCCTCTTGCGTCTCCCTCCCTCCCACCCTCCCTATCCCACCCCTCCAGGCGGTCACAAAGCACTGAGCTGATCTTGCTGTGCTATGCGGCTGCTTCCCACTAGCTATCTACCTTACGTTTGTTAGTGTATATATGTCCATGCCTCTCTCTTGCTTTGTCACAGCTCACCCTTCCCCCTCCCCATATCCTCAAGTCCGGTTCTCTACTAGGTCTGTGTCTTTATTCCTGTCTTACCCCTAGGTTCTTCATGACATTTTTTTTTCTTAAATTCCATATATATGTGTTAGCATACGGTATTTGTCTTTCTCTTTCTGACTTACTTCACTCTGTATGACAGACTCTAGGTCTATCCACCTCATTACATATAGCTCAATTTCGTTTCTTTTTATGGCTGAGTAATATTCCATTGTATATATGTACCACATCTTCTTTATCCATTCATCCGATGATGGACACTTGGGTTGTTTTTGGTGCTACTGAATAGACTTTTTTGAAGTTCATTTTTAGATTGTTCATAACTAGTATATAGAAATACAATTCATTGAACTTGTATTCTGTGACCTTGCTGAACATATTAATTCTAATGGGCTTGGGGTTTTGTGGATTCCTTAGGAAGATCATTTCATCTGCTAATAAAAACAGCATTACTTCTGTCAGTAATAAAGACAGTATTCCTGTTGAATTTGGATGCCTTTTATTTCTTTTCTTTCTTTCTTTTTTTTGTAGTTGTTATTGTTGCTGTTGTTTGCTGTTTTTTTCATATCTGATTTTTCTCTTTAATTATATTTTCATGATACCTTATTAAGGTAATTTGAGCACAAATTATTCAATGATAGAAAATGACAGAAAAACAATTTTAAAAATCACCTCCATTCATTCATTAATTTAGTCATACAATAAATATGTATCAGGTGCCAAATATGTGCAGTCATTATCCTAGATGCTATGAATATATTTATTATCTAAGTATATATCCAATAATGTATTATTATCCCAGTTTAGAGGTTATCTATACCTTCTTTCTTCCATTTGCACAGTTAAATAAGAATTTACATCATCACAACTTAATTACCTGCAGATTGGGTACTCCTTCTGCTTGATGGACAACATCATCTTTCTGAGTTTAAGGATAACAGAGTGGAACTGCCACAGGCCACTTCAAAAAGGAGTTTAATATGGTATAGGCCATATTAAATAAAATTGAAGGAAATTAATTCCTAGTGCACCCAAAGAACTTACAGAGTCTCCAAGTATAACATGCAACGTTTCTATTTAATCATTGAACCACTGAGCACTAGTTGCCCTGACTGATGTTACATAGAAGACCTTAGTGCTCTCCATATAAGAAATTCTTCTAAAAGGAGAGATTTGAAAGAGAAATAACCTATAATGCACTACCCTGCTGGAACAGTTTCTGTTGAAAAGTTATAACAATATTAAAAGAAGTTTTTTTTTTTAATCCTTAGATCATAATTTTGGCATGAACTTATTTTTCTTTCTACTCTGATCACAACTAGCTAAGAACCACATTAAATAAGTTATCTTTGTTTATTTTTGTCTCGAGCTTACCACAGCAACATTTTTTAAATTCTCAAGTGTTAATTTTTTATTCAATATAGTTTTAGAGTGATTTAGGTTGAGTGTCTACTGTGCCTGATATTACCTAAGTCTCCTTGAATACTAATTCATTTTAATGAATTAGTAATGTCATTTTAACCTCATAATCATACTCTATGCCATGTTTATTCCCATTTAGCAAAGTTAAGAAAACTATTCCTTTTAAAAATTGTGTACATGCTTAAGTTTTCATTTGTAAACAATTATTCACCCATCCATCTGTCCAAATATTCAACAACTATTTGCAGTCACTATTCAACAATGATGTTGACTAATATAGATACTTTGTTAGGTGCTACAGAACACAGAGAAGAATAAATCATGTCTCCAATGAGCTAAGATCATTATGAGCATAATGCTGTTGCAGCACTGAGGAGGTAAAAACTAACTCTGCACAGAGAGAGGGAAAGAATCTACAGTGATCAGTCTGTAATCTGAGTGGAAATTAAAGGATGGTTAGAAGTTTTCCAGTCATACAACTTTAGAATAACATATGAAGCAAAAGAAAAATCACTTCAGCAAGGAAACTAGCATGTGAAATACATGAAATTATTATCTGAGCTGGATAATGTCCATTTTTCAATTCATATCTACTCACTATCTATTCCACTCTTTTTTCTGCCCCTGCCCACCAGGCTGACTACTTCTGTAGACTGACTGTATCAATAGGGTCCCTCACGCTTGGGTCTCTTCTTGGCTTTTTCTAATGCGAGACCTCTGGAGGGGATGGGAAGGAGAGTGCCTTTGGGATATATCTACCACTCTTGCCTTTCAGGATTGCTGCAAATTGGCTAAGTCTCCAGCTGTATACATATCTCTTACCAAGTGCTCCTTCCTTGGGCTTCATCTCCTCACTTCAGATTATAGGATCCTGAATTTACAGACTAAAGCAATGTCTACTGTAGCCAGAAGCAAACTGGAGAACAGTAAAATCTATATTATTTCAGGCAAATATTACTTAATATAATCAAATAAACATCTGAAGACTGCACTCTCTCTTTATACCAAAAATTTTAAATGTATATAAGCATGTAAAGATCCAGAAACAGAGCTTAATAAAAAATGCTACCAAAAGGAAAAATTATACCATATACCAAGAACAATTACAAAATGGAAAGGCTTACTTACTGAGAGCAGTAAAGTTATGTCAAAAAATTCTGTTTTGCAAAAGACATCATCTTTTTCATGAAAAAGACCCCTTCAATTATGTCAGGAAAAGAAGTACATGGTAAAGGACATTGGTCCTGTATTAGAGTGAAAAGGAAAACTAATAAAAGATGGCATTATAATGTAAGTTTCTGATAGATATTTCTGAGAATTTCTTCCTCTATGAAAGACAACAAAAAGTGACTTTAAAACTTGTTTAGGTGTTATGCTAATTGGAAGAGTAAAGAATCCAATCTTAGCTATTCTTTGTGAAACAGTCAGAGTAAGGAGACTCTAACGTATTTGAGAATCTATTTGGTGGGGAAAAATGGTAATGAGAAGCTCAGACAAACACCTAGGAAAATCTAGTGTGATCATATCAAAGATATACATTTCTTTAAAGGAAGAATAAAGCACTGACACTCATTTGAGAGAGATTGTATCCTGGGTTTGATAATTTCTTCTCAAGGTCCAGAGGGTATTTATTTGACCCTAAGGATCCATTTTCTTCATGCTTACTGTTGAGAAAATTATTATTCCAGGAGAGAGTCACAGAATAGGAAACGTTGATGGCACAGTGAATTCCTAATCACCAATTTCAAATTGGTCTTCAGCAGTGCCTGGAAGTTCTACCTACCTCTTTGGTCAACTGGCTCTCCCTTTCTACAATATTTCAACATTTCTTTATTTTCCTCAATCATTAATGTAATTCAATCTCCAGTGGTAATACTCTATTCCAAGCAGCAATCATCTCTCACCCAAACCAAAACAATAATGAGGTAACTTATCTTCTTCCTTCCATTCTTTCCCTCCTTCAATCCATTCTCCAGACTAAAATCTGATTACTCTCCCCTCCTGATTGAATCACCTCAATTACTTTCCAGAGGACAAAATTTTATAACCTGAACTACAACTTCGTTTCAAATCACTTTCCCCCTTCACTTTCAGCATTTCCATTACATTAGCCCTTAGTTCCTCAAGTGCACAATGCACCCACCCTTACCCATCAAATTGGTTTCCTAGGGCTACTGTAACAAACCAGCACAAACTGAGTAACAACAGAAATTTATGTCTCACATTTCTAGAAGCTAGAAGTCTGAAATCAAGGTGTTGGCAAGGGCCATGAAACCTATGAGGAAATTCTGCCTTGCCCCTTCCTAACTTCTCGTGGATTGCTGGCAGTCTTTGACATCCCGTGGCTTGTAGATACATCACTCAATCCTCCATCTTCATGTGGCAATCTCTGTGTGGTTCTCTGTTTCCAAAGTTCTCCTTTACACCTTATATTGAATTAGGGCCCAACATAATGACCTCATTTTAACTTGATTACCTATATAAAACTCTATTTCCACATAAGGTCACCTTCTGTGATATTGGGTGTTAGGACTTCAATGTACCTTTTTTAGGGGGACACAATTCAACCCATAAAAACCCACCATTAACACAGGAGTTTTTCACATGTTGTTTGTTCCCCCAGAAATCTTTGCAACGCTCACCCTTCTGCTACCTTGCCTAGTCACCCTTTCAAGTTTCAACCCAGAATGCTTTTCTTAGGGAAGACTGATTCACAATCTAAATGTTTTCCCCAGTAAATGCACTCACACAGCCATAAACATTGCCTTTGTAACACTTATTATATTTGTAACTTTATGTTTATTGGTGAGATTATTTGATTAGTATCTATCTACTTCACTAGACTGTGAGTTCTGTGAAGGTCATTTTTTCTCATTGTTGTATTACTACAGTATCTGGGATACTACAGTAGACATCCAAGAAATGTTGGCTGAATGAATGAATAATAGATCAGACCAGAAATGACAAAAATGTCAGCTTGAAGTTTCAAAATGTCTACTGTCACTAAAGTGTTAGTTAGTGAGAACATAAATTGACTGTTTCCATACAATCCAACTAAAACAATATTCTACCTGTCAGGAAATAATTTCTCTAACATTAAACTAATTGACAAAAAAAATCAATAAGAAATTTGTAGTTTATTTTGAATTGTCCATGCTGTAGTAGCTGTACAAGACTCTAAACCTGCTCACATCACTCAACTTCTCATTACAGTCTCAAAAAATCAGCTGTCTAAATATTCAAATAGCATTCATAAATTTCCAGGCAAGCAAAAAAGCAAAGATTATGATAAGATTGAGAAATAGTCAGTTCAATACAACAAAATTTATTGATAAGTACTGTGTCTGACTCTGGAAACACCATAAAGCAACAGTTCAATGTAATGAGAGAAATGCTATGGTGATTTATAGTCCATAGCAATGGGAACAGAAATGACCAATCACAATTATTGCCTTTATATATTTGACTTTCGTCTTTAATATTGCACATAAATGCTTTTGAATTTAGAGACAAGATGCGACTTCTGATTCTCTTCAAGTCACCACCTTATATATTTTTCTTTCTCTCCCACAATTCCTTAAACGAGTGGTTATATTCAAAGCCATAATCTGTACCTACGTAGACTTTGAGGATTGGCAGAACTGGTTTAGAATTCCAATTCCTACCATTTGGGACATTTTTAAATACTTTACTTAATCTTTAAGCCTCAGTTTTCTTTTCTGTAAAATAGAGATAATATTAGTTGATTTATTGAATTTTTCTGGATACTAAATGTATATATATTGTGTGCAATAAGTTGTCTAGTCATGCTTAGCAATCAATATACGTTGCTATTATTATCTTTACCAACATAAGCATGAGAGGTGAATTTTAAACAGTTTTCAGTTTCAAACATGTATATTTTATTTTTTTTGTATGATTCACTTTATTTCCCTAAACCAAGGTACCATTTTATGATTACTTTTTTCATATCTAACATTCACTTTTGCCTAATAGCTGTCATACATAATAAATTAAGAGTACTTTCTTTAAGTAAATTACAACTAAAGTTAACGTTATGAATAGTAGGTAGATAAGTTCCAATATATCTACTGAAGATCTAATTCTGCCTAATAGTTACAAAAGCAAAGAGCAGTAAACAAGTTAATGAATTACCCTTATTTTGAAATAGTTACATTCATAAGATTAAATGTTTTTGGTTTAAGTAATACTCATCCTTTGATAAAAATATTACCTTTGAAAATTTTCATACATAAAAATATATTTGAGAAACACAAAATGGCCAATAGCAAAAATAATACAATTAAATAAGAATGTGTTTTATTGATAGAAATGCCAAAATATAATTCATTTGGTGTATGTTATTTTCTACTCTGAGTATTAGCCATAATTTGGCAATTAGCCATTTTATCCAATTTAAATCTGGAATTTAATTCTCCCAGACATATTCTTACTATTTTACCAAGTGCATAAAGCTTGACTTCTGTTACCATATTCAAACAGTTTCTAATTTCTCAAAAAGTTGCACTTTAGGGCTTCCCTGGTGGCGCAGTGGTTGAGAGTCCGCCTGCCGATGCAGGGGACACGGGTTCGTGCCCTGGTCCGGGAGGATCCCACCGCAGCTGGGCCCGCGAGCCATGGCCATTGAGCCTGCGCGTCCGGAGCCTGTGCTCCGCAACGGGAGAGGCCCCAACAGTGAGAGGCTCGCGTACCACAAAAAAAAAAAAAATTGCACTCTAAAAATCATATGTAAATATTTTAGAGCCTTAAATATATTTTCCTATAAAAATTATGTTATATATAGTTACATAGATAAATACTATGGAGATTTATATGATATAGTATGAATTCAATTTTAGAGGTAATAGGAAAGTATAGTCTCAGTCAAACTTGATTTATTCATCCTTATCTAAACCTGAACTTGTCTCTGGATGCTTTTAAATGGCTATGTTGACAATATCCTTATGAGGGATTCCTCATTTTGTCAATCATGTAGACATTATCCATATTAGTTGTCTTGAATTTTCTTTTTAAAAAGTTAAACATACATAAGAAAAATGAAGGTCTTGGGGTACAGAATTCATATTTTTAAGCACTTAATACACATCTTTCCAATTCCATCCAGCAGACATATGAGTTCTGATAATGTGTTAGGCACAGCAGCAAATAATCAATACCTTTCACTTACATTATTTCTATTGATCGTTACTTCACCACTAAGAGAGGGGGGTTCTTATTTCTATTTTAAAAATAATGGAGTTCAAAAAGTTAAATAAGTGACAGGATAGGGTTTGAACCTTGATCTGCCTGATTCCTAAGACTATGCCATAATTATTCTATGCTGCCTTTATACAAGCAAAATCTTTTTCAGTTTGTTTACCAGAAGAGAGATAACCCTGGCCCTGGAAACTCCTCTGAAACTCATTTTAAACTCCATTAACAAGATAGCCAACAAAATGGTTTTGCTTGTTTTTATATAGGTATATGGCCATTATTGATCCCTTGAAGCCCAGACTGTCTGCCACTGCAACCAAGATTGTCATTGGAGGCATTTGGATTCTAGCATTTCTACTTGCCTTCCCTCAGTGTCTTTACTCCAAAACCAAAGTCATGCCGGGCCGTACTCTTTGCTATGTGCAATGGCCAGAAGGTCCCAAACAACGTTTCACGTAAGTTAACGCTCTATTACAATTTTCAACTAAATGAACTACAGGTTGGGAGCAACTATTACATAGATAAGCCATAGATATTTCCCTCAAGGGCTCACACATTACTTGGGAAAGAGACACGTAAAAATACTATACTACAATATGATATAGTCAATTTGTTTGTATAAGTTACAAAGGTTTCTAACTGGAAAAATGTGAAGACCTCTATGTGGGGTAGCTCTGGAGAGTTTCTGGAGGAACTGATAAGATCACTGGAAATGAAAGTGCAAAGGAAAGCCAGGTTGTTATCCACTGAGAAACGAGCCAGAAGGGAGGAACTGAAACCCAAAGGTGAAGATTGCTCTTTTAAGAAAACTGGCTGAAGGGAAAGGAAGTCTTAGTAGGTTCTTGGTTGTGTTCCTTTGTTTTAGCATTAAAGAAACTTAAGCACTAGGTTAGAAAGGAAATAGGAATGCTATATGATAGAATTTGATATTTCATAATTTGAACCCACCTTAAGAAAAGCAAATGAAAAAAACATAATTGTTCAATTGTTTGCATTTTGGGTTTTATGCTGACCATTTAAATTTTGTTTCAAAAAATTCTTACTTAGTGAACTATTTTTTCCTTTAAAAATAACAAATGATGCAAATACAGTGATCATCTTTTAAAGCAGCCATTTTATCAAACTCTGCTCTACTCAGCGTGCAGACTTTTAAAGAAAAACATTAAGAAGTACTTATTAAAGGAAAAGCAGGCAGCAGTTATGAAACTGAGGACTGCATCTATCCATTATATACTATTAAGAATTCTTAGGTTGTATGATAACAAAATTAATTTAATCAAAATAATAAAATTAAATTATTTGTTGACTTAATTCCCCATTGATTTAGTTAATACTTAATAAGCTATCAGGGTACAGAAATTAAGAAGATTTAAGATTCCCTTTACCAAAAAAAAAAATCAAAAAAATACTGGGATTGAGAAGACTAGCATGCCAAGCTCTTTAATTACTTTAAAGCCTTCATAAGATAGTAGAAGCCACCCAAAAGTTTATACAAATTCTAATTTGGCTATTATGTTATTGGTTGCCCTTCTAGTCCTCCCTAATTGCATCCTGATAATTTTTATTGAAAGCTATGAAATCCCAAAATTTAGTTATAATTTATAGTATAATAATCTTGATGTGACTAACACACCTGTATATTATTTACCAAATTTAATGATGCAATCAAATGTACCATGACTTTGGAAAAATGCCAGTGTGACTCAGAGCATCTAGTCACATTTTCTCCATTTGGTTGAAGAATGATTTATTTCAAATATGACTGATGTTGTAGGATATATGTAATAGTTTTACATAGGAGAAAATATGTCAATTCATCAGTTTAATATGTCCCATCTCTTTTCCTCCGATTATACATTTAATTAGGTTAGCTCAATGACTACCAAGCAGAGAAAAGGCATTCATCCTGAGCTTCCATGCAAGGGAGAACGTGTGTAGTTTAAATGAGCACTACAGTTCAGCTATAGTTTTCATACACGAAGTAAAGATTGACAAAGATCAACTGGTAGCATCTGGATGATTGTAAGTGACAATAGCATAGTATTGTGATGGGTTTGTGAAATGAGGACTTAGAGAAAATGTGGGAATAATCTTTGGCATGTTCAATTATGACTTAAAATGGAATGAATTCAAAGTCTTACTATTTCATTTCAATACGCTCTTCAGCATATATTTTTCTTATTTCTTACAGTTACCATATTATTGTTATTATAATGGTTTACTGTTTCCCATTGCTCATCATGGGTATCACATACACCATTGTTGGAATCACTCTCTGGGGAGGAGAGATCCCAGGGGACACCTGTGACAAGTATCATGAGCAGCTAAAGGCTAAAAGGAAGGTACTGTTTCATATAATTTATCCAGCATTTGTGTGAAGAGAAGGGAAAAAACCTAGTTATGGCATTTTAATATAATATGATTTGATGCTTGACTCCTACTTTTTTCCTGTTTTTTTAATCAATTTTTAATTTTACTTTCCTTTTATCTTCTATAAGCCACTGGCCATGTACAATATCAGTCTGGGATATTGTTACTTCCTTACAGAAAGACTTTTTATTACCTTTTGCAGAGCATTCTTAATTACACCACGTGAAACTTCTGAAATTTCAGTGTAGGAGTCCCAGTGGATTGTATTTCTGCAGCTCTAGCTATCTTTGTCCTTTATTGAACAGAATGCCTCTGATGTACTATATAGTCTTTCAGAAGTTTCATTTATCCCACATGCCGCGGAGCAACTAAGCCTGTGTGCCACAACTACTGAGTCTGTGCTCTAGAGCCGGCGAGCCACAGCTACTGAGCCCGTGTGCCACAGCTACTGAAGCCCATGCGCCTTGAGCCTGTGCTCCACAACAAGAGAAGCCACCGCAATGAGAAGCCTGCACACCGCAATAAAGAGTAGCCCCCACTCGCCGCAACTATAGAAAGCCTGCACATGGCAATGAAGACTCAACACAGCCAAAAATAAATAAATAAATAAATAAATGTGTTTAAAAAAATGTATATTATCATCCAGGTATAAAACCAACATTTTAGTAGTAGATTTTCTAGGGAAATTAAAGTAAAATACCATGAACTTATCTTTTTAAGTATCTGTCATGTATAACACAATATTTCCCCAACAAAGAAAAATAAATATTGTAAGCACTTTTATATAGAAGTTCCTAATTTTTTACCAAGTATTTTTCATTAAGATATTTTGAGAAAAGTTTGTATTTTGGCTGATAAATCAAAGAACACCATTAGAACACACCTGCTTGTCATACTTCTGAAATTATATAAATAGTTTAATTAATCAGGATATAATGAAAATTTATCCAACTGGGTATTTCAAAACCCCATTTTCTTAAAGGAAAATAACTAAAATCAAAACAAAGTCAAAAAACACCTAAAATTTATAACAGATATGAATAATATTATCATGAAATACTTCTAATTGAAGCAGTGAAGTGTAAAGAAAACTGTTCGTTCCCTCTCTCTAACTTCTGCCCCACCGGGGATACAACTTGCAATCGGGTGTACCGCCTACCTCTAAGCTTTGCATTGATCGCAAATGTCACTTGCTTTGATTAAATCTTCTTCCTAAGTGGCAGTGGATAGGAATTATTTTGAAAAGCCTAGGAAAGTTTCTGTGTATTCCTTTCTAGTTTGCTACAGTACTTGAGAAGTGGAAGTGTTTATTCCTTTCGAAAAATATAAGAAAAGATAGCACTTTAGGAGGAAATATCTGCAGCCCTTTAGTGCGTGGCAATCACTTGAAAAGATTCCTCTATGGATTACCCATTAATATTTCTCATGCTGCAATTACAGGTGCAGGGAAGATTGCAACCAAGTTTACATAATGTGGATTTCTCAAAGGAAAATTAAGTTTAGCATATGAAATCAATAACAAGTGCTACACCATCAACATAGAGAAATTTGTTGCATTTCTATACACTAATAGCAAACTTTCAGAAAGAGAAATTAAGAAAACAATAACACTTACAATTGCATCAAAAAGAATAAAATATCTAGGAATAAACTTAACCAAGGAGGTGAAACACCCATACACTGAAAACAATGAGACAGTGATGAAAGAAATTGAAGAAGACACAAATAAATGGAAAGATGTTTTGTGTTCATGGATTGGAAGAATTAATATTGTTAAGATGCTCATAGTACCTAAAGCAATCTATAGATTCAATGCAATTCCTATCAAAATTCTAATAGCATTTTTCACAGAAATAGAACAAATAATTATAAAATTTGTATGGAATCACATACAAACACTGAATAGCCAAACCAATCTTGAGAAAGAAAAACCAAGCTGAAGGCAGCATGCTTCCTGATTTCAAACTGTATTACAGAGCTATAGTAATTAAAACAGTATGGTATTGGCATAAAAACAAACGCATTTATCAATGGAACAGAATAGAACCCAGAAAAGAACCCACACATATATGCTCAAGAAATTTACAGCAAAGGAGCCAAGAATATACAATGGGGAAAGGACAGTCTCTTCAATAAATGGTGTTGAGAAAACTGGACAGCAACATATAAAAGAATGAACCTGGACCACTATCTTACAATTTTCAATACTTCAGAACATGCTCTTGTGAGAATAGTATCAATTATTGTCAATTTTATAAAATCACTCTTTATATGTATAGATTAGATTAAATCAAACTCTTCTAGTGGTTTCATAATATGTTTGTTGTGTAAAATTTAAATGTAGCTGAAGTTTATTTATGTAAGTTGTGGAATGAGACTCCAGTATTATTTTCTAGATGTTTTCCTGTTATATCTACCTCCATTTATTGAGTAACCCATCTTTTTCAACACTAACTTAAAATGATACAATTATCATATTCTAAGTTCTCCAATGTGTCTGAGGCTCAGTCTCCTTTCTACTCTGCTTTATCTGGCAGTTCATGCATTATCACCATACTGGTTAAATTAATGAAGCTTTATATGTACTTTAATATCTGATAGGGCAACTCTTCACCTCTATTTACTCTTTTTTTCCCAGAATTTTCTCAGTGATTCTTGTTTATTTTTACATATAAAAATTCATAAAATCCTTTTGTTTAGTTAAAAATGATTTTTTGTTTATGGAATTAGATTATATTTAAACTTTGAGAGAATTGGAAAATAAATATTCAGAGAAATATAGAATGGGTTGATGAATGGATAAACAAATGGCATTCTTTTATGTCACTCTTAGACAATTTAATGTAATGAATGGGAACAGAGACTCTTATTCAGTGTGCCAAGTTCAAATGCTGACTCTGGCACATACCTTGGGGAATATAGCCTATCTGAGCCTCAGAGAGGTTACAATCCCTATAAGCTGAAATGAAAATAATAATAATGCATATACTATGTGGCTGTATAGGGATTAAATGAGGCAATACTTGTTAGGTACTTCAAAAAGTGCCTGGCACATAGAACTGTTCTCAGTAAATGGTACCCGTTACTTTAGGCACTTTACTGTAAATATATATGCCAGTACTGTGAAGATAAGAAAGCATCATGTGGTAGAAAAGTAAAGAGGTATAAGACTGGCCATTTATCTTTTTAAACATAATATTGACCTACATTTTACAGTGAGTCACAGTTTCTAAATAACTCTCACATGAATATTATTTAATTCTCACAGTATCTATGTGATTTTTTCTTGTTTTACATAAAAATGAAATTGAATCTCAAACTCACAAAATTAATATGTAGCAGAACTTGGACTTGAATCCTGGACAAAAGTTTTTAGAGTTGAGTTCTTTTAGAAAACTTGCTCAAAGGACCAGGTTTCAGAAGGATACTTTACGTCTGAGTATTTATATTATATAAGTTGTATTCTCATACATAGACTGTACTAATCTTCACAATATCCCCAGGAGGTAAGCCTAGTGGAAACTATTTTCTTCCATTTTTAACAAATCAGGAAACTCAAGCTCTTTTACCTTGCTTAAGTAGTTCTTAATGTAGACTTAAATAGTCTTAACTAGACTGTTGGAATAATTGAAATTTCACTTATCTCAACAATATATCATTTAATATCCATTTACAATTCTTCAGTTTATAATTAAACCTCATTTAAAAATAAGTTCAAGTACTGTTAGAGTATACAAAAAAATAGAGGAGGAAAGAATAAGGTACTTTAAAATTAGGTTAGGTTAAATTAAAATGATGGTTGGTAATGTCCCTAAGAAATGTGGGGCATTTTATCACAGGTAAATTCCCAAATCTGTTGTAGACTACTGAAGAGAAGTGCTGTACTCACTATTGTCTCCTCAGTGCGTAGCATAATGATTTCTGGATGGTGAATTAATAAATAATTGAAAGAATAAAGTTTTGTGAATCAGCTGCGTTCTCATTTTATACATAAGAAAATGCAGTCATGTGATGTGACTTGCTAAAGGTCAAAAATGTTTAAACGGAGAACTAGTTCTGGAAATTAGGCTTCCTGAGTTCCAACCTGATACTCTGCCCCTAGACTCAGCACAGAGAGGAAAGATTTTAGTCTGAATCTTCAGGACAAAGTTCATATCTTCAGGATTAAATTATATCCTCAGGACCAAAAATGAGGTCTACTTATCTATTGCTGAATAAATGAAACTGTTCTTGAAAGTTTTCCATATTTTGTTAAATAATATTTCTTAGCCCTGCCACTAGTAAAATAATATAGGACTCTCCCCGTTATAGATTATTGATATAGTATTCCAGTAAACAAAAATTTCATGTTAGTAAAAAGAATTTACACCATGCATATACTTTTGTTTTTACAAGGGTTTTCTATATCAGTTTGCTAGACGTCAACACATGTATTTTGTGATCAATAAATGGGTGTTAATTATTGGTGATAATGATTATATTAATTAAAAAAAATTTATTGGAGTATAGCTGCTTTACAATGTTGTGTTAGTTTCTGCTGTACAGCAAAGTGAATCAGTTATATATACACATATATCCACTCTTTTTCAGATTCCCTTCCCATTTAGGTCACCACAGAGCACTGAGTAGAGTTCCCTGTGCTGTACAGTAGGTTATCATTACAGTAGGTTGTCCATTTTATATATAGTAGTGTATGTCAATCCCAATCTCACAATTCATCCCACTCCCCTCACTCCCCTTGGTAACCATAAGTTTGATTTCTACATCTGTGACTCTATTTCTGCTTTGCAAATAAGTTCATCTGTACCATTTTCTTAGATTCCACATATAAGCCACATTATGCGATATTTGTCTTTCTCTTTCTGACTTACTTCACTCTGTATGACAATCTCTAGGTCAATCCATGTCACTGCAAATGGCATTATTTCAGTCCTTTTTATGGCTGAGTAATATTCCATTGTATATATGTACCACATCTTCTTTATCCAGTCCTCTGTTGATGGACATTCAGGTTGTTTCATATCATGGCTATTGTAAATAGTGCTGCAATAAACATTGGGGTGCATGTTTCTTTTTGAATTATGGTTTTCTCTGGGTATATGCCCAGGAGTGGGATTGATGGGTCATATGGTAGTTCTATTTTTAGTTTTTTGAGGAACCTCCATACTATTCTCCATAGTGGCAGTACCAATTTACATTCCCACCAACAGTGCAAGAAGGTTCCCTTTTCTCTACACCCTCTCCATCATTCATTATTTGTAGATTTTTTGATGAAGGCCATTCTGACAGGTGTGAGGTGATACCTCATTGTAGTTGTGATTTGTATTTCTCTAGTAATGAGTGATCTTGAGCATCTTTTCATACATTTTTTGACCATATGTATGTCTTCTTTGGAGAAATGTCTATTTAGATTTTCTGCCCATTGTTTGATTGGGTTGTTTGTTTTTGTGATATTGAGCTGCATGAGCTGTTTGTATATTTTGGAGATTAATCCCTTGTCGGTTACTTCATTTGCAAATATTTTCTCCCATTCTGAGGGTTGTCTTTTCATCTTGTTTATGGTTCCCTTTCTTGTTTATGGTTCCTTTGTTGTGTAAAATTTTGAAGTTTAATTAGGCCCCATATTTTATTTTTGTTTTTAGTTTCATTACTTAGGAGGAGGATCAAAAAAGATCTTGCTGTGATTTATGTCAAAGAGTGTTCTGGCTATGTTTTCCTCTAAGCGTTTTATAGTATCCAGCCTTACATTTAGGTCTTTAATCCATTTTTAGTTTATTTTTGCAAATGGTGTTAGGGAGTGTTCTAATTTCATTCTTTTGCACCTAGCTGTCCTGTTTTCCCAGCACCACTTATTGAAGAGACTGTCTTTTCTCGATTGTATATTCTTGCCTCTTTTGTTGTGGATTAGGTGTTCATAGGTGCGTGGGTTTATCTCTGGACTTTCTATCCTGTTCCATTGATCTATATTTCTGTTTTTGTGCCAGTATCATACTGTTTTAATTACTGTAGCTTTGTAGTGTAGTCTGAAGTCAGGGAGCCTGATTTCTCAGGCTCCATTCTTCTTTTTCAAGATTGCTTTGGCTATTCAGGGTCTTTTGTGTTTCCAAACAAATTGTAAATTTTTTTGTTCTAATTCTGTGAAAAATGCCATTGGTAATTTGATACGGATTGTGTGGAATCTGTAGATTGCTTTGGGTAATATAGTCATTTCCACATTATTGATTCTTCCAATCCAAGAACATGGCATATCTCTCCACCTGTTTGTATCATCTTTGATTTCTTTCATCAGTATCTAATAGTTTTCTGAGTACAGTTCTTTTGCCTCCTTAGGTAGGTTTATTCCTAGGTACTTTATTCTTATTGGTGTGATGGTAAATGGGATTGTTTCCTTAATTTCTCTTTCTGATCTTTTGTTGTTAGTATATAGTAATGCAAGAGATTTCTGTGTATAAATTTTGTATCCTGCAACTTTACCAAATTCCTTGATGAGCTATAGTATTTTTCTGGTAGCATCTTTAAGATTTTCTATGTATAGTATCATGTCATCTGCAAACAGTGACAATTTTAGTTCTTATTTTCTAGTTTGGATTCCTTTTATTTCTTTCTCTTCTCTGATAGCCATGGCTAGGACTTACAAAACTATGCCAAATAAAAGTGGTGAGTGGACATCCTTGTCTTGTTCCTGATCTTAGAGGAAATCTTTCAGCTTTTCACCATTGGGCATGATGTAGGGTTGTCACATATGGCCTTTATTATGTTGATGTAGGTTCCCTCTATGCCCACTTTCTGGAGAGTTTTAATCATAAATTGGTGTTAAAAGTTGTCAAAAGCTTTTTCTGCATTTATTAAGATGATTATATGGTTTTTATTCTTCAGTTTGTTAATGTGGTGTATCACATTGATTTGCGTATATTGAAGAATCCTTGCATCCCTGGGATAAATCCCACTTGATCATGGTGTATGATCCTTTAAATGTGTTGTTGGATTCTGTTTGCTAGTATTTTGTTGAGGATTTTTGCATCTATGTTCATCCGTGGTATTGGCCTGTTATTTTCTTTTTTTGTGATATCTTTGTCTGTTTTTGGTATCAGGGTGATGGTGGCCTTGTAGAATGAGTTTGGGAGTGTTCCTGCCTCTGCAATATTTGGAAGAGTTTCAGAAGGGTAGGTGTTAACTCTTCTCTAAATGTTTGATAGAATTTGCCTGTGCAGCCGTCTGGTTCTGGGCTTTTGTTTGTTGGACATTTTTAAATCACACTTTCAATTTGAGTGCTTGTGACTGGTCTGTTCATATTTTCTGTTTCTTTCTGGTTCAGTCTTGGAAGGTTGTGCCTTTCTAGGAATTTGTCCATTTCTCCATTTATCAGTGTATAGTTGCTTATAATAGTCTCTTATGTTCTTTGTATTTCTGTGGTATCCATTGTAATTTCTCCCTTTTCATTTCTAATTTTGATTTGAGACCACTCCCTTTTTTTCTTGATACGTGTGGCTAAAGATTTATCAATTTTGTTTATCTTCTCAAAGAACCAGCTTTCAGTTTCACTGATCTTTGCTACTGTTTTCTTTGTCTCTATTTCATTTATTTCTGCTCTGATATTTATGATTTCTTTCCTTCTACTAACTTTGGGTTCTCTCTGTTCTTCTTTTTCTAGTAGCTTTAGCTATAAGGTTAGGTCGTTTATTTGAGATTTTTCTTGTTTCTTAAGGTAAGATTGTATTGCTATAAACTTCCCTCTTAGAACTGTTTTTGCAGTGTCGCATAGATCTAGGATCAATGTTTTCATTGTCATTTGTCTCTAGGTATTTTTTGATTTCCTCTTTGATTTCCTCAGTGACCCATTGGTTATTTAATAACATATTGGTTAGCCTCCATGTGTTTGTGTTTTTTATAGATTGTTTCCTGTAATTGAGTTCTAACCTCTGAGCGTTGTGGTCAGACAAGGTGCTTGATATGATTTCAATTTTCTTAAATTTATCAAGGCTTGATCTGTGACCCAAGATGTGATCTATCCTGGAAAATGTTCCATGTGCACTTGAGAAGTGTATTCTGCTGCTTTCAAATGGAATGCCCTGTAAATATCAGTTAAGTCTATTTGGTCTAATGTGTCATTTAAGGCTGTGTTTCCTTATTAATTTTCTGTCTGGATGATCTGTCCATTGGTGTAAGTAGGATGTTAAAGTCCCCCACTATTATTGTGTTACTGTTGATTTCCCCTTTTACAGCTGTTACCATTTGCCTTATATATTGAGGTGCTCCTATGCTGCATACATAAGGATTTTTTTTTTTAAACATCTTTATTGGGGTATAATTGCTTTACAATGGTGTGTTAGTTTCTGCTTTATAACAAAGTGAAACAGCTATACATATACATATGTTCCCATATGTCTTCCCTCTTGCGTCTCCCTCCCTCCCACTCTCCCCATCCCACACTTCCAGGCTGTCACAAAGCACCGAGCTAATATCCCTGTGCCTTGCGGCTGCTTCCCCCCAGCTATCGACCTTACTACGTTTGTTAGTGTGTATATGTCCATGACTCTCTCTCGCCCTGTCAAAACTCACCCTTCCCCCTCCCCATATCCTCAAGTCCGTTCTCCGGTAGGTCTGCGTCTTTATTCCTATCTTACCCCTAGGTTCTTCATGACATTTTTTTCCCTTAAATTCCATATATATGTGTTAGCATACGGTATTTGTCTTTTTCTTTCTGACTTACTTCACTCTGTATGACAGACTCTAGGTCTATCCATCTCATTACAAATAGCTCAATTTCATTTCTTTTTAAGGCTGAGTAATATTCCATTGTGTATATGTGCCACATCTTCTTTATCCATTCATCCGATGATGGGCGCTTAGGTTGTTTCCATGTCCTGGCTATTGTAAATAGAGCTGCAATGAACATTTTGGTACATGACTCTTTGAATTTTGGTTTTCTCAGGGTATATGCCAAGTAGTGGGATTGCTGGGTCATATGGTAATTCTATTTGTAGTTTTTTAAGGAACCTCCATACTGTTCTCCACAGTGGCTGAACCAATTCACATTCCCACCAGCAGTGCAAGAGTGTCCCCTTTTCTCCACACCCTCTCCAGCATTTATTGTTTCTAGATTTTTTGATGATGGCCATTCTGACTGGTGTGAGATGATATCTCATTGTAGTTTTGATTTGCATTTCTCTAATGATTAATGATGTTGAGCATTCTTTCATGTGTTTGTTGGCATTCTGTATATCTTCTTTGGAGAAATGTCTATTTAGGTCTTCTGCCCATTTTTGGATGGGGTTGTTTGTTTTTTTGTTATTGAGCTGCATGAGCTGCTTGTAAATTTTGGAGATTAATCCTTTGTCAGTTGCTTCATTTGCAAATGTTTTCTCCCATTCTGAGGGTTGTCTTTTGGTCTTGGTTATCGTTTCCTTTGCTGTGCAAAAGCTTTGAAGTTTCATTAGGTCCCATTTGTTTATTTTTGTTTTTATTTCCATTACTCTAGGAGGTGGGTCAGAAAGGATCTTGCTGTGATTTATGTCATAGAGTGTTCTTCCTATGTTTTCTTCTAAGAGTTTGATAGTTTCTGGCCTTACATTTAGGTCTTTAATCCATTTTGAGCTTATTTTTGTGTATGGTGTTAGGGAGTGATCTAATCTCATACTTTTACATGTACCTGTCCAGTTTTCCCAGCACCATTTATTGAAGAGGCTGTCCTTTCTCCACTGTACATTCCTGCCTCCTTTATCAAAGATAAGGTGTCCATATGTGCGTGGGTTTATCTCTGGGCTTTCTATCCTGTTCCACTGATCTATCTTTCTGTTTTTGTGCCAGTACCATACTGTCTTGATTACTGTTGCTTTGTAGTATAGTCTGAAGTCAGGGAGCCTGATTCCTCCAGCTCCTTTTTTCGTTCTCAAGATTGCTTTGGCTATTCGGGGTCTTTTGTGTTTCCATACAAATTGCGAAATTTTTTGTTCTAGTTCTGTGAAAAATGCCAGTGGTAGTTTGATAGGGATTGCATTGAATCTGTAGATTGCTTTGGGTAGTAGAGTCATTTTCACAATGTTGATTCTTCCCATCCAAGAACATGGTATATCTCTCCATCTATTTGTATCATCTTTAATTTCTTTCATCAGTGTCTTATAATTTTCTGCATACAGGTCTTTCGTATCCTTAGGTAGGTTTATTCCTAGATATTTTATTCTTTTTGTTGCAATGGTAAATGGGAGTGCTTTCTTGATTTCACTTTCAGATTTTTCATCATTAGTATATAGGAATGCCAGAGATTTCTGTGCATTAATTTTGTATCCTGCTACTTTACCAAATTCATTGATTAGCTCTAGTAGTTTTCTGGTAGCATCTTTAGGATTCTCTATGTATAGTATCATGTCATCTGCAAACAGTGACAGCTTTACTTCTTCTTTTCCGATTTGGATTCCTTTTATTTCCTTTTCTTCTCTGATTGCTGTGGCTAAAACTTCCAAAACTATGTTGAATAAGAGTGATGAGAGTGGGCAACCTTGTCTTGTTCCTGATCTTAGTGGAAATGCTTTCAGTTTTTCACCATTGAGGATGATGTTTGCTGTGGGCTTGTCATATATGGCTTGTATTATGTTTAGGAAAGTTCCCTCTATGCCTACTTTCTGGAGGGTTTTTATCATAAATGGGTGTTGAATTTTGTCGAAAGCTTTCTCTGCATCTATTGAGATGATCATATGGTTTTTCTCCTTCAATTTGTTAATATGGTTTATCACATTGATAGATTTGCGTATATTGAAGAATCCTTGCATTCCTGGAATAAACCCCACTTGATCATGGTGTATGATCCTTTTAATGTGCTGTTGGATTCTGTTTGCTAGTATTTTGTTGAGGATTTTTGCATCTATGTTCATCAGTGATATTGGCCTGTAGTTTTCTTTCTTTGTGACATCCTTGTCTGGTTTTGGTATCAAGGTGATGGTGGCTTCGTAGAAGGAATTTGGGAGTGTTCCTCCCTCTGCTATATTTTGGAAGAGTTTGAGAAGGATAGGTGTTAGCTCTTCTCTAAACGTTTGATAGAATTCACCTGTGAAGCCATCTGGTCCTGGGCTTTTGTTTGTTGGAAGGTTTTTAATCACAGTTTCAATTTCAGTGCTTGTGATTGGTCTGTTCATATATTCTATTTCTTCCTGATTCAGTCTTGGCAGGTTGTGCATGTCTAAGAATTTGTCCATTTCTTCCAGATTGTCCATTTTATTGGCATAGAGTTGCTTGTAGTAATCTCTCATGATTTTTTTTATTTCTGCAGTGTCAGTTGTTACTTCTCCTTTTTCATTTCTAATTCTATTGATTTGAGTCTTCTCCCTTTTTTTCTTGATGAGTCTGGCTAGTGGTTTATCTATTTTGTTTATCTTCTCAAAGAACCAGCTTTTAGTTTTATTGATCTTTGCTATTGTTTCCTTCATTTCTTTTTCATTTATTTCTGATCTGATTTTTATGATTTCTTTCCTTCTGCTAGCTTTGGGGTTTTTTTGTTCTTCTTTCTCTAATTGCTTGAGGTGCAAGGTTAGGTTGTTTATTCGAGATGTTTCCTGCTTCTTAAGGTGGGCTTGTATTGCTATAAACTTCCCCCTTAGAACTGCTTTTGCTGCATCCCATAGGTTTTGGGTCGTTGTGTCTCCATTGTCATTTGTTTCTAGGTATTTTTTTATTTCCTCTTTGATTTCTTCAGTGATCACTTCATTATTAAGTAGTGTATTGTTTAGCCTCCATGTGTTTGTATTTTTTACAGATCTTTTCCTGTAATTGATATCTAGTCTCATGGCGTTGTGGTCGGAAAAGATACTTGATACAATTTCAGTTTTCTTAAATTTACCAAGGCTTGATTTGTGACCCAAGATATGATCTATCCTGGAGAATGTTCCATGAGCACTTGAGAAAAATGTGTATTCTGTTGTTTTTGGATGGAGTGTCCTATAAATATCAATTAAGTCCATCTTGTTTAATGTATCATTTAAAGCTTGTGTTTCCTTATTTATTTTCATTTTGGATGATCTGTCCATGGGTGAAAGTGGGGTGTTAAAGTCCCCTACTATGAATGTGTTACTGTTGATCTCCCCTTTTATGGTTGTTAGTATTTGCCTTATGTATTGAGGTGCTCCTATGTTGGGTGCATAAATATTTACAATTGTTATATCTTCTTCTTGGATCGATCCCTTGATCATTATGTAGTGTCCTTCTTTGTCCCTTTTAATAGTCCTTATTTTAAAGTCTATTTTGTCTGATATGAGAATTGCTACTCCAGCTTTCTTTTGGTTTCCATTTGCATGGAATATCTTTTTCCATCCCCTTACTTTCAGTCTGTATGTGTCTCTAGTTCTGAAGTGGGTCTCTTGTAGACAGCATATATAAGGGTCTTGTTTTTGTATCCATTCAGCCAATCTGTGTCTTTTGGTGGGAGCATTTAGTCCATTTACATTTAAGGTAATTATCGATATGTATGTTCCTATTTCCATTTTGTATATTGTTTTGGGTTCGCTACTATAGGTCATTTCCTTCTCTTGTGTTTCGTGTCTAGAGAAGTTCCTTTAGCATTTGTTGTAAAGCTGGTTTGGTGGTGCTGAACTCTCTCAGCTTTTGCTTGTCTGTAAAGGTTTTAATTTCTCCATCAAATGTGAATGAGATCCTTGCTGGGTAGAGTAGTCTTGGTTGCAGGCTATTCTCCTTCATCACTTTCAGTATGTCCTGCCACTCCCTTCTGGCTTGTAGGGTTTCTGCTGAGAGATCAGCTGTTAACCTTATGGGGATTCCCTTGTGTGTTATTTGTTGTTTTTCCCTTGCTGCTTTTAATATGCTTTCTTTGTATTTAATTTTTGACAGTTTGATTAATATGTGTCTTGGCGTGTTTCTCCTTGTATTTATCCTGTATGGGACCCTCTGTGCTTCCTGGACTTGATTAACTATTTCCTTTCCCATATTAGGGAAGTTTTCAACTATAATCTCTTCAAATATTTTCTCAGTCCCTTTCTTTCTTTCTTCTTCTTCTGGAACCCCTATAATTCGAATGTTGGTGCGTTTCATGTTGTCCCAGAGGTCTCTGAGGCTGTCCTCAGTTCTTTTCATTCTTTTTTCTTTATTCTGCTCTGCAGTAGTTATTTCCACTACTTTATCTTCCAGGTCACTTATCCGTTCTTCTGCCTCAGTTATTCTGCTATTGATCCTATCTAGAGTGATTTTAATTTCATTTATTGCATTGTTCATCGTTGCTTGTTTCATCTTTAGTTCTTGTAGGTCCTTGTTAACTGTTTCTTGCATTTTGTCCATTCTACTTCCAAGATTTCGGATCATCCTTACTATCATTATTCTGAATTCTTTTTCAGGTAGATTGCCTATTTCCTCTTCATTTGTTAGGTCTGGTGGGTTTTTATCTTGCTCCTTCATCTGCTGTGTGTTTTTCTGTCTTCTCATTTTGCTTATCTTACTGTGTTTGGGGTCTCCTTTTTGCAGGCTGCACTTTCGTAGTTCCCGTTGTTTTTGATGTCTGTCTCCAGTGGCTAAGGTTGTTTCAGTGGGTTGTGTAGGCTTCCTGGTGGAGGGGACTAGTGCCTGTGTTGTGCTGGATGAGGCTGGATCTTGTCTCTCTAGTGGGCAGGTTCACGTCTGGTGGTGTGTTTTGGGGTGTCTGTGGCCTTATTATGATTTTAGGCAGCCTCTCTGCTAATGGGTGGGGTTGTGTTCCTGTTTTGCTAGTTGTTTGGCATAGGTTGTCCAGCACTGTGGCTTGCTGGTCGTTGAGTGAAGCTGGGTGCTGGTGTTAAGATGGAGGTCTCTGGGATATTTCCACCGTTTAATATTATGTGGAGCTGGGAGGTCTCTTGTTGACCAGTGTCCTGAAGTTGGCTCTCCTACCTCAGAGGCAGAGCCCTGACTCCTGGCTGGAGCACCAAGAGCCTTTCATCCACACAGCTCAGAATAAAAGGGAGAAAAAGTAGGGAGAATTAGTAGAAGTATGAGTAAAGAAAGAAGGAAAGGAGGAAAGGAAGGAAGGAAGAAAGAAGCAAAGAAGGAAAGAAAGGAGGGAGGGAGGGAGGGAGGGAGGGAGGAAGGAAGGAAGGAGGGAAAGAAGGAAAAAAGACAGAAAGAAAGATGATACAGTAAAAATAAAATAAAGTATAATATAGTTATTGAATTAAAAAATATTTAGAAAAAAAAAAAAGGGACGGATAGAACCTTAGGACAAATGTTGGAAGCAAAGCTATACAGAGAAAATCTTACACAGAAGCATACACATACACCTTCACAAAAAGAGGTAAAGGGGGAAAAATCATAAATCCTGCTCCGTGAGACCACCTCCTCAATTTGGGGTGATTCGTTGTCTAAAGGAGGGAAGGAAGGAAAGAAAGAAAGAACGAAGGTAAAGTATAATAAAGTTATTACAATTAAACTTAATTATTAAGAAAAAGAATTTTTAAAAAAAAGTCATGGACGGATAGAGCCCTAGGACAAATGGTGGAAGCAAGAGTATACAGACCAGGTCTCACACAGAAGCATACACGTACACATTCACAAAAAGAGGAAAAGGGAAAAAAATCATAGATCTCGCTCCTAAATTCCACCTCTTCAATTTGGGATCATTCCTTGTCTATTCAGGTATTCCACAGATGCAGGGTATATCAAGTTGATTGTGGAGCTTTAATCCGCTGCTTCTGTGGCTGCTGGGAGAGATTTCCCTTTCTCTTCTTCTCACAGCTCACAGGAGCTCAGCTTTGGATTTGGCCCTGCCTCTGCGTGTAGGTCGCTGGAGGGCGTCTGTTTTTTCGCTCAGACAGGACGGGGTTAAAGGAGCCGCTGATTCGGGGCCTCCGGCTCACTCAGGCCGGGGGTTGGGGGATGGGGGAAGGAGGGGCACTGCGTGCGGGGCGGGCCTGCGGCGGCAGAGGCAGCGGGACGTTGCGGCAGAGGCCGGCGTGACGTTGCACCAGCCTGAGGCCCGCCGTGCGTTGTCCCGGGGAAGTTGTCCCGGGGAAGTTGTCCCTGGATCCCGGGAACCTGGCAGTGGCGGGCTGCACAGGCTCCGCGGAAGAGGGGCGCGGAGAGTGACCTGTGCTCGCACACAGGCCCCTTGGTGGCGGCAGCAGCAGCCTTAGCGTCTCCCGCCCGGCTCTTGGGTCCGCGGTTTTAGCCGTGGCTCGCGCCCGTCTCTGGGGTTTGCGCTTTCAGCCGCGGCTCGCGCCCGTCTCGGGGGCTCGCGCCCGTCTCTGGGGTTCGCGCTTTTAGCCGCGGCTCGCGCCGGTCTCTGGGGTTCGCGCTTTTAGCCGCGGCTCGCGCCCGTCTCTGGAGTTTCTTTAAGCAGCGCTCTTAAACCCCTCTCCTCGCGCACCAGGAAACAAAGAGGGAAGAAAAAGTCTCTTGCCTCTTCGGCCGGTGCAGGCTTTTCCCCGAACTCCCTCCCGGCTAGTCGTGGTGCACTAACCCCTTCAGGCTATGTTCAAGCCGCCAACCCCAGTCCTCTCCCTGAGCTCCGTCCAAAACCAAAACCCGAGCCTCAGCTCGCAGCCCCGCCCGCCCCGGCGGGTGAGCAGACAAGCCTCTCGGGTTGGTGAGTGCTGGTCGGCACCGATCGTCTGTGCAGGAATCTCCCCGCTTTGCCCTCCGCACCCGTCGCTGTGCACTACTCCGCGGTCCCGAAACTCCCCCCTCTGCCTCCCGCAGTCTCCGCCCGCGGAGGGGCTTCCTAGTGTGTGGAAACTTTTCCTCCTTCACAGCTCCCTCCCACTGGTGCAGGTGCCGTCCTTATTCTTTTGTCTCTGTTTTTTCTTTTGCCCTACCCAGTTACGTGGGGAGTTTCTTGCCTTTTGGGAGGTCTGAGGTCTTCTGCCAGCCTTCAGTAGGAGTTCTGTAGGAGTTGTTCCACGTGTGTATGTATTTCTGGTGTATCCGTGGGAAGGAAGGCGATCTCCGCGTCTTACTCTTCCGCCATCTTCAAGGTCCCCCCATACATAAATATTTACAATTTAGTATCTTCTTCTTGGACTGATCCCTTGATCATTATGTAGTGACCTTCCTTGTCTCTTGTATCAGTCTTTATTTTCAAGTCTATTTTGTCTGATATGAATATTGCTACTCTGGCTTTCTTTTGATTTCCATTTACATAGAATATCTTTTTCCATCCCTTCATTTTCAGTCTGTATGTATCCCTAGGTATGAAGTGGGTTTCTTGTAGACAGCCTATATAGGGCCTTGTTTTTGTATCCATTCAGTCAAAGTCTTTTGGTTTGAGCATTTAATCCATTTACATTTAAGGTAATTATTGATATGTAGTTCTATTGCCAATTTCGTAATTGTTTTGGGTTTATTTTTGTAGGTGTTTTTTCTTCCTTTCCTCTTTTGTTCTCTTTGCTTGTGATCTGATGACCATCTTTAGTGTTGTGTTTGGGCTGCTTTTTCTTTTTTGTGTGTGTACCTATTGTAGTTTTTTGGTTTGTGTTTTCCATGAGGTTTTGATAAAGCAGTCTATATATATACAAGGTTGTTTTAAGTTGCTGGTCTCTTCATTTCAAATGCAATTCCCATTTCCAACTTCTCTTCTCACTGTTGCTGATTTTAATATATTTTTTATGGATGATTTCCAGCCTTTACTGTATGTTTGCCTTTACCAGTTAGCTTTCCCATTTGTGATTTTCTTGTTTCTAGTTGTGGTCTCTTTGAAGTTTTTTTTTCCCTGCCTAGAGAACTTCCTTTAGCATTTGTTGTAGGGCTGGTTTGGTGGTGCTGAATTCTCTTAGCTTTTGCTTGTCTGTAAAGCTTTTGATTTCTCCATTGAATCTGAATGACAGCCTTGCTGTATAGAGTGTTCTTGGTTGTATGTTTTTCCCTTTCATTACATTAAACATATCATGACACTCCCTCCCGGCTTGCAGAGTTTGTGCTGAAAAGTCATCTGATAACCTTATGGGGATTCCCTTGTATGTGATTTGTTGCTTTCCCTTGTTGGTTTTAAAATTTTTTCTTTGCATTTAATTTTTGTTAGTTTGATGAATATGTATCTCGGCATGTTCCTTCTTGGGTTTATCCTGTATGAGACTCTCTGTGCCTCCCGGACTTGGGTGACTATTTCCTTTTCCACATTAGGGAAGTTTTTGACTATAATCTCTTCAAATATTTTCCCAGACCCTTTCTCTTTCTCTTCTTCTTCTGGGACTTCTGTAATTCAAATGTTCTTGTGTTTGATGTTGTCGCATAGGTCTCTGAGACTGTCCTTTTTTCTTTATTCTGCTCCATGGCAGTGATTTCCACCATTTTGTCTTCCAGCTCACTTATCCATTCTTCTGCCTCAGTTATTCTGCTATTGATTCCTTCTAGAGTATTTTTCATTTCAGTTATTGTATTGTTCATCTGTTTGTTTGTTCTTTAGTTCTTCTAGGTCTTCATTAAACAGTTGTTGCATCTTCTCAATCCATGCCTCCATTCTTTTTCCGAGATCTTGGATCATCTTTACTATCATTATTCTGAATTCTTTTTCAGGTCGATTGACTATCCTCTTCGTTTAGTTGTTCTGTAGGTTTTTATCTTGCTCCTTCATCTGCAACTGATTTATCTGTCATCTCATTTTGTCTAACTTTTTGTGTTTATGGTATCTTTCCACAGCCTGCAGGATCACAGTTCCTTTTGCTTCTGGTTTCTGCCCCCTGGTGGGTGAGCTGGATATTGAGCTGGGCCTCCCCTTTGCTCTGTGGTTGTCACTGCCCTGTCAGGGGTATGGTGTGCTCCCTAGTTGTTGAAGTAGAGGCCCTGAGATATGCTTCTTAGCTGTGTTTCTGATCTGTGATGCAAGGTAGGCAGGATTGAAGTACTCCCACTGGGAGAGAATCCTCTGAGTATTCCTCCTCTGGGGTTGTTCACCTGTGAGTGTGCTCTGTTGTGTCCCCTTTCATGCTTTGTGCAGGCTCATAAAGTACACTGTTGTTGGCACTGCTGTCAGTCCCACCTTAACCTTGGGTATGCTGGCAGATGGTCCTCGTGATTCACAGGTCAAATACTCACGGTATTTTGCCGTTCCATCTTTACATAATCTTTGCAACAAGGGACAGTGCAGTCCTTGAAAGTGCCTAGAATGACACCTGTCTGCCCCCCACATAGTGCTCTATAAGTGATTCTGACTCTTGATTTTGTATGACAGCTAGTTCCCGATAACCTACTGTTTTCATTTACCATTATTCATATGACCCAGATTTTAAGTAACTTCATATATATCACTTTTTTTCATTTTCATGTATCCTGAATGACAAATGTAAATTTTGCTGAGGATTTTGTACATTAGCCCAAAGGGAGAATTTGCCTCTCAGAACATAAAACTCTTTTGTCATTTCTTTACAAGTCAGCTCCCAGGCAATTGTATGTGTCTCTCTCTCCCTCTTCACCTTTCCTTCTTGCAGCCTCTACTTGATCCATTTCTCTGCCTGAGAAAGCCTACTCACCCATTATTTTTCAAGACAAATCCAGCACAGTTCCTACAATCCAAACTGTAGCACAGATCCTATGATTCAAATAATTCCAAACTTGCAATCCCCACCTACATCCGTTACCCTTCTCAGCAAACGCAATATTCTCCATAGTCCCAATTTCACTCTCCTTCAAGTCAGGAGAGGATTATAAATAGAAAACTAATGTTGTTGTTGTTGTTATTGTTTCTGTCACACCAGGTTGCACATGAACCCTTTATGCATGTGATTCTAATTACTTGCTCCAAGTCTTTTCAGATGTCTTTCTGCTACTGTTTTCATTTTTATTTCACTTCTGAAAAGATTTCAGAGAGACTTTCACCTCTACTACTTTGCTTAAGTAGTAGATCCCCCAAAGGACTATGATTCTCTGTACTTCCGTGTGCTTCACGCAGTGTATTTCCAAACTTATGGATTTTTAAAATTATTTGTATTTCTCCCAAACCTGTTTTTAACCTGTTTTTATTTGGAAATATTTAGATTGGTGAAATAATATACTGTAAATAGTTCTTACCTTTGGACTCTCAGATATTAGCGTCAGATTATTTCTGCCTTATTATTTCATCATTCTCCAACATGATCTGAAATGAAAAATATATAAAGTCTCTGAAATAGAAATTCCTAAAGCCTTTTTCCATGGCCACCTAAGCCCAGATGAAAAGAATGATTTTCACTGACACCTTAAAGGAACACATACATGCCTCACATATTAAATCTGTAAAGGAAAAAAGCATCCTAAAAGAACTGAAAACAATGGACAGAATAGTAGTTGCAAAACCAAGGGAATAGGAACTGCAGTAATAATTAGAATAAACAACAGGTGCTTCAAATGCTACCCATGCTGATTAAAAAGCAGAAGATCAAGTATTAGATAATAGTTCCCTTCATACACAGTGCCTCAAGGAAATTGAAAACTAATGACTGGTGACAATAAGTTTGTATGCCACATTTAATCCAGTTTGAACAAGAGAGAGTGTTCAATTTTAGACAAGGCTTCATGGAGAACTAGAAGACACTTTTTCTTTCACTTGACTGAGAATACAAGCCAGGTCTCCATCATTGCAATACCTGGAACATTAAAATCTAACTTCTAGACATAAGATTTCATGAGGCATCTCCTGGAACATTTCATTATCAGACCACATATTTTCACTAGGAAGTACTCAGTACAGTGAGCACAAACTCCAGTGTTTTGAGGCAATAAATAAATCAGCTTACATTTACTTAAGGATCATCTGTAATACAATGAATGGGAGATCTTAGGCCTTACAATTCCATTTCTATTGCTCTCTTATCTTTTTCCTATAAGATATCTGAGAATTTAGGCAGCTTTGAGCACATGATTCAGAGGTAAAGGTGTATACCCATACCTTCTTCAAGTCTCATAGCCTGAGATGGGAGGCATAGTTCAGGGACATTTTGCTGTGATGATCTCAGTTCTTAATGTATATAAGGCATATCAATGGCTACTCTGTTATATTCTGTGATAACAAACCAAAAATTTTGTTATAAGCAAAAGGGACTATTTTCCAGACATGAATTTATTAATGGTATTTTAAAATTTTAGAGGAAAGTCACAGAATCTCTGTCTTTGGGTGATTTAACAGTACAGATCAGATTCTCATTTCTCTGAAATGGATCAGTTTTTTCATACAACTAAAGTACCAAGTTATACTAGTTGAGGGGGAAAGCGGGGAAAAGCTTATAGCTTTATTTATATTAACTTTAAGTAGTAGGAGAAAGAATTAATCTATTCATTTTTGAATCCTTTATCCAAGAAAATTGTAGGTATACTCCAATTTGAGAGCAGGTAGATCTAGCAAATGACCTCACAACATTCCCATCGATCATTTTTCCCTACAATTCATTTTGATTAAAACTTTAATATGCACTTCATTTTATTTTTGTAAGTGTGATTCCCTAAAGCTGATGAATATCCTTCCCCAGTCACGTTGATACTGGTCTCTTCCAGGTCTGATTGTTCCTTACAACTGAGCTCCACGTTTTCACAACAACACAGCTCTTCTGCAGTATTATATTTGGATTCACTTCAATGCAGGGATGGGGGTTCAAGTGGCCACAGACTGCTGACTAGGCTCACTGTCTGCACACCTCATCCAGCTACTGCTATCTTCCTCTGATCACTGTCTTCTTATGTTTTTCGTCAATACATTACCTGTTCTACATCCTGGGCACCTCCTTCTCAAGAGTAGTCATCCCTCAATTAAAACATCTCCCTTCTGAACCATGACCTCTTTCACTTCACTATAATTCTCTTCCAAAATGTAAGCATACTCACATCTCTTCCATCTTGTGTTGTTTACATTTGCTTTCTCCTCTTGTTTACCAATCTTTTGCTCCTCTTGTTAATGCTTTGTGACTTCCAACATATCATTCTGCTGAAACTACCCTTGACAAAGATACCTGTGCCTTCTTTGTTGTAAATTCATTGGATACATTCAGTCCTTGATCAGATTGACACAGTAGATACCTTTTCATCACTCACCACTTAAGAAGCCTCTCCTTCCATGGAATTTGCCTCCTTTCTCTCTGCAGGATATTCCTCTTTAGTATCCTTTTCTGGCTTTTCTTCCTATACCACTTCAATGCTACTCTTTACCCTGGAGGCCCATTCTTCATATTTTTATAGCTTTCATATACAGTCTTATTTGGATAATTTCATCCACTCCCACGACATCAACATCTTTGAAAATTACTCCCAAATCAACATTAATATTATGCCCATATCTAGACTCCTCTTCTGAGGTTCAGGCTCTGAGCTCCAGATTAAAATTCTATTAACCATCTCTCGCCCCAACCCTATGTATAACAGACAGTTCAAAATAAGCGTGTCAAAATGATATAACTGACTTTGTCGAGACTTTGAAAGTCTTCTTCCCATTTCATAGACTATTACTAATATCCACAGAGTGACCAGAAAAAAGAAACTGGAAATAATCTGTAACATCTCTCTTTCTTCAACTGAAACTCAGTCAATGAGAAAGTCCTTCAAATTAACTCTAAAAGCACTCAAATATAAATATATTTTTTCTCTCCTAAGTTCCTGCTCTACTTTTGTTTAGACTACATAATTTCTTACCTAGATTAATATACTCATCAACTAATGATCCTCCTGCCTCCGTTAAATCTGGTTTAAGTAAAATCGATTCTACACTGCTTTCAAAGTAATCTCTCTAAAATCTAAATTTATTAATACTCTCCTTAAAATCCTTTAATGGTTTCTCTGGCCCTCCCTAATCTCACTTCAATCCATCTCTCTTACTTTATTCATCAGCATATCTTATATTATGCGCTACATCCCCAGTCAGTCAAACTATTTGTAGTACTAGAGTGAGGTATGAGCTTTGCATAGTTTATTTATGTGACTAGGACACTCTTCCCCCCACTCTCCCACTCCTTTTCTGCTCCTCTCACCTGGATATTTCCTATTTGTCTTCAAAGCTGTATCACAGGCACTTCTTCCTCTAGAAAGCCTCTTTGAAACTTCCACCCCCAATCTGCATTCAGTGTTTGTCCATGTGCTCCCATTACATCACACAGCAAACCCTAGCATGCAACCTACAACTTTACATAAGAAACATCCATTTGCTTAACTATCTCTTCCAACAAACTTTGCAAAGCTGAAGGGCTCAAGTGAATCATTACTTTAAAAATAATTATTATTACACATGAAAGCTTATACTTATTATGAAAGGCAGAGTATTTCAAAATGAATGCAAGTTTTCTATTTCTTTGTTTGCTTATTTGTCTTAAACCATGACTCAAATTACTCACAGTCTTCTAATATTTATGACTCAAATAAAATATTAATATTAAAAGATCATGACTCATTTTGGCTCTCCAAATCTGGTTTTCATTTTTGATAAGGCACTGTACACCAATTCTCATGTTTTGTGAGTTGCTATCAAAAATAGACTCTAGCTGGAAACAGAAGCAATTAATGTGGACTCAGCACTTCAATGATTTTGCTAGTTTAATGGTCCTAAAAAAGTATTTTTCTCTTCTAGTAGTAGTAGAAAGAAAAGAAATGTCTTATTCTAGGAGTGTAATCTTGGAAAGTGATGAGATACTGACAAAATGAATCAAGCATTATCAAGTACTTATCAAATATTTACATAGTCAGAATTGAAATGAAACATCTAATACTTTATTAAATTACTTCAGATATTGTTCTAAGATTTCCATCTGAATTTTTTACAGTTTTATAATTTTCATATATCTCCTGAAATTCTCCATCTTTTAAGCCATCTGTTTCTGTAAATACGTTAACATATTTTTCATAGTTATTTAAAAACCTTACCTATTAATTGCAAAACATACTGACTCATTTTTTCTTGATTATGGGTCACATTTTTATATTTCTTTGCATGTACGACAATTTGGAGTTGTATACTGGGTATTGTGAGATATGATGTTAAGACTCAGGGTGCCATTCATCTGAAAAATGCTGTGCTTTCTCTGAGCAGGCAGTTAAGTTGCTGGTAGATCATTCAAATTTGCAGAGGTTTGGTACTTCGCTAGGATGAATCTATTTTAGTTTTGCCCTTGGTTTTAAGGTTAATTTCTTAATCCTAGGCATAGTATTTAATCTTAAGGCCTAGACCTTGTGGAAAACCCAAGTTGTCTACTGAGACTCTAGTTTGAAGAGACTCAAACTCTAAACTCTGTCTCTCTTATGAGGAGTAACTGCTAAAATCTCTCCCCTCTTACAGCCTTTCAGCTGTTTTTCACCTCCTAAGATGCTCGTAGCGTTGTCTTGTGCATTGCAGGGGAAGCCAAGGAATTCGGAGAAGTTTATATATGTATGAATCTCACCCAGGTTATGTAGTCTCCAGTTTCAGCATACTTTTGACCACTCTCCAGTGCCATAAAACAGTTTTGTAGTTGTTATTGTAAGTTATACTTTTTCCAGAGCTTATAGTTGTTCTTAGGGAAAAAGATAGATAGATAGATGATAGAAAGGTAGATAGATAGATAGATAGATAGATATACATCTACATATACACACTCAAGTTACTCTGTATATATTATTCACAATATACACTCTATATACTCTATATAGTATATACAAACTATACAATATGTTGATGTTTCTGATATTAGAAAGATCTTTATAATATATCCTGTCCTTTTTCTTTGGTTGTGTCTTTCATGTGTTGTAGTGACCCATAAATTTATACTAATGTTTCACTTATAATCCAGTAGTCTCCCAATAACCTCTCTAGGAATTTCCTCTAGCACAAGTCACTAATTTCTGACATTACTGGTCTAACTGAACCCATAAAATTTAATTTTCTGGAACACCACCAATTTTCCTGACATATCATGAGGAGGACTTAAATTTGATGTTTTAAAATATATTTCTGGAATTGTTAAAGGATATTTCTCTTTCCCAGAAATTATTCATGCATCTAAAGGAGTAAATATATAGACAGGTTATTTTTATTTTTCTCAGATGAACTTTGCAAACAAATTGAGATCTTAAATACCAATAAAAAAGATACTGAGATTATATGCCTTGGATTAATTTTATGCTCTAAATATTATAGTTAACAGTTAAATGGGCATTAGAGTCTAGGTATTTTTTAACTTTGTAAAAATATTTATGGTCTTTTTATTGTTCAATTAATATTTTATTAAATACATTTCAAGTTCTTAATTCTCCAGTTATAAAACTAAAATATAAATCAAGAACAAAACATTTATTATTCTTTTTCTTCCTCTGGTAATAATCTTATTCATTTTTTTCCTGTAGGAAAGATTTTCAAGGAACATCTGTTATGTTGTTATCTTATAGAAATATGCTGTGTTGAAGATGTGACAAAGCTATTGTGACTATAAAATGATTGGGCTTGTTATGTTTTTAGCTGTAATGGAAAACATGGAGTGATGCCATATCTCTCCTTCTCTATCTCTATTTCTATTCACAATCACATAAACACACAAACTCAGATTAGCAAGAATTATGATTTTAAAAGAGCTGTTTTTAAAACTCCTAATGTTTGCATACCTTCTCCCACAAAATTTGATAGAAGACCTTGGCTCTCCAATACCCAATTTTCATTTTACCCACTGTCCCCAAGCCCACCACCATAGCCCTCCACTGCCTTTATAAAAGCACATTCATAACCAACTTAGGCCTCAGTACCAATAATTTAAAATATGCTTATAAGTTAGTCAGATCTTGGGAATGAAGTAAAAATGAATATCTCAGCATGCCCTGAGTATTTTATGAGCCTGGCATTCTCATTTCCATTTAATCCTCACAATTCCTTGTATGATGAGTGTTCTTATCTCTACTAATAAGGCTATTGATGTTCAGAAAGATTTAATTTACCCAATGTTACATAGCTATTTACAATCAGGGCCTAGATTTAAATCAAAGTCTTTGAGTCCAATGCTCTTGACACTGCTGTACACTACTGTGTAATGAACTTCAAAGTTCGCTTCTAACTATTCCATAAAGTTATGTGCTTAAATGTACACCACTGATCAGCCACTTGATAAGCCATTTAAATTATTTGCCTCAATACTAAATAGAAACAAGTTTAAAACTTATACTTTAAAATATCAGGGAAAGAATTTTTCTCAACAACTCCGTAAATAAGTTATGTGTCTCTTCCAATTTGGGAATTATTCTTCCCAGGCCAAACAATGAATTATGGTATATTAATAGAAATATTAAAACTAATATCAAAAGAAAAATGTTACTTTCTGGAAAATATCAATAGGTAATTACCAACTCAAAGGGAAACTCTAGAAAATAATAGACCTAAACACATTGACAAATAAGAACTTGATATTATAATGTCTTACATTTAGTATTACTAAAGACTGAATTGTGTCTCTACTAAATTCATATGTTGAAGCTCTAACCTCTAATATGACTGTATTTGAAGATAGGGTCTATACAGTGATAATTACAGTTAAATGTGGTCATCAGGATGGGGCCCTGATCCAATAGGATTAGTGTTCTTGTAAGAGGACACACCAGAGAGGTCACTCACTCTCCCTCTCTCCTTAAATACATATGGTGGCCACCTACACACCAGGAAGCAGAACTTCACCAGAAATCAATCATGCCAGTACCCTGAACTCAAACCTCCAGTCTCCAGAACTGTGAGAAAATGCATGTGTGCTATTGAAGCCACTCAGTTGATGGCATTTTGTTATAGCAGCCTGAGCTAATTAAGACAATTATTATTTTGTTATTAGCTATTAAAATATAACAATAGCTTTGACAGCAAAGTCCAATTAGGTGGTTATTGCATTAGTCCAGGAGAAAGATAATGATGCTTTCCCAGAGATTATAGTAATAGAGATGACAAGACAAAAAGATTTAGACATATTTTGGTGACTTGGCCAACAGGATTTGCCTAGGTATTGAATGGGGCAGTGCAAATGAGGGGATGCAAAGAAATAAGCATGACTTCTAAATGTCTAGATGGGTGGTGGTGCCACTTACAGAGATAGGGAAGTTCACAGAAAGAACAGCCTTGGAAGGGGGGGTGGGGAGGGGGAGTGGAGAATGGAGGGAAATTTTTTAATACATAAAATTTGAGATGTCTTTGAGATATTCACACAGGTTACCATTCTGGGGAAGATGGTGGCCTGAGTTCTACCTTCTCATCTGCCACATGCTAAGTCTTCTGAGTGAAGCAGTAACTGTGATAGGAGAGTGGGCAGAGCTCAGCAGGGTGTGTGAAGCCAGAAGGTGGTACAATCAAGGAGAGAAAAGCACAGGGTTTTATGCATCAACCTCATTATTCCGGAGACTGTGAAAGTGCTAATACGCCCACTACGGCCACACGGGGCAGACTAGACTGTCTTTCTCCATCTTCCGAGGACACATAGCTGAACAATAGGAGAGAAGACTGTGCTCCCTCTGTCATGTCAGATTTGCAGTCCTGAAAAGAACACTCAGTTTATCTTTACAGGCAAAGACAGACAGGGCCTAGACTTGGCAAAAGGAAATAAAAACAAACCTTAGGGAACCCAGCTGCTAGAAACAAGACAGAGAAGCAGAGCACTTAGAGTAATCTGTACTTCATGGACTAAAACACAAAAGATAAGATCTCTTAATTATGGCATGAAAATCATGAGACTAAATGTATCGTTTTTAAATTTAAGACTCCAATTGTTGAAAAAGAAGATGTCACCATTGAAAATGAAGAAATATATCAAAACACAAACAGATATGCCAAACACCTAAGGATCACAAGGGAAAAAGTAACAGAAGGTTAGAGGAGAGGTCTAGCTTAGCAATGTGGAGTCATTCACTTGAACAGAATTTAATGTACAGAGAGATGTTCTATTTACCTTTACCTCCAGAATCAGCCTCTTCTACTTCTTGACAACACTCCCTGTTAGAAAATAAATTCTTACCTACTAGACTTTTCACTTTAATTAAAACACAGTTAGCTGGGCACCTCCAATACATACCAATAGCATTAATTAAAATGAGCATATAATGCATACAATGCAAGCACAGTACCTTGCACATAACAGGGTCTCAACAAATTTTAGTTTCCCTTATGTCTTAGGAGGCAACTGTTTGTCCCTTACTTTTACTCTTTGAGATTTTATTTATTATTTATTAACTTGCTTATTTATCTACTATCCTCTTTCTTAAACAGTCTTATAAAACTAAATGTACCTACATATTGTTATCTTTTCTGAGTTATTCCTTTCAATAAAAAGCAAATTCTTTCTTTTTACCACTGCTGAAATTAAGGGGAGAAAGCACAAGCTTCTAGAATATGTGTTTTGACTTATATTTACCTTAGGGTATAAATAAATCTACACTGACATAATATCACACATCATAAAAATAAGTTTGTGTATGAAAATAGTTCCTTTAGCCACCATTGAAATAGAATGCAATGAACAATCCAGACATGTATCTATCTTTCTCTATTAGTAACATACTAAAATTCAATTCAATGGCATAATGAAGCCTATGCTATTGTAATGATTAATTTTATGTGTCATCTTGACTGGGCCATCAGATACCCAGATAGCTGGTTAAATATTATGTCTGGGTGTGTCTGTGAGGATATTTCCAGAAGAGATTAGCATTTGAATTGGTGGAATAAGTAAAGCAGATGGTCCTCCCCAATGTAGGTGGACATCATCTCATCTGTTGAGAGCCTAAATACAACAAAAAAGCAGAAGAAGGTTGAATTTGCTCTCTGCCTGACTGCTTAAGTTGTGACATCTATTTTCTCCACCAGCCTTCCCGGGTCTCCATTTTGCAGATGGAAAATTGTGGAAGTTCTCGGCCTCGCTAATTGTTTGAGCCAGTACCATATATATGCATATATATACAAAATGCTCAATAAATATTTGCAGAATCAATGAATTAACAATGTATGAAGCAATGCCATAATGCCATTAGCTAAACTAATGAGGAATAGATTAGATGATCAGAAAAAATGTATTCTCCCCTAGATCAAATATATTTTTATATAAAAATGAAAGTGCTCAGAAATTGGACTACTTCTAGGAAGGCCAAAAATATGGAGTATGCAATAAGAAGCTGTGCAGTATAATTGATATCATAGCAGTATTAGTAAGGGTTCTTCAGTGAAACAGAACCAATAATACAGAATATATTCATTGCTATCTTTCTATATTCATTTTTATATTCATTCATTTCCATGACATTAAATATCATCTATAGGTCTCTGACTCTGAAATATATATTCCAAAGCAATACTTCCTCTATGAGCTCTAAGTTTATGCAATAATCAGCTGCATACTTGATGTCCTTGTTTTGGCTATTTCTGAGGTATTTTTAGATTATAATATACAAAACTGATCTTTAAGTCTCCATGTCTGTCGTAAAAGCAGACTCTTTCTACAGTCATCCAAATATTAGTAGTTGGCACTTCCATTCACCCAGGTATTAAATTAAACCCTAATGAGTCCCTCCTGAAAAATATCTCCCATTTCTGTACTTCTCTCCACTTCCATTGAAATAATTCTCCAAGATACTATCATTACAACAGTCATTACGTCCACTACCACCGCCTCTCCAACTCATTTCCCCAGATCTACACTTGTTCTCTTCAAATTTATTCTCCATTCAGCATCCAAGATTTTTTATTGAGATATAATTTTAAATATAACATTATATTAGTTTTAGGTATACAACATAATGATTTAATATTTGTATAAATTGCTATATGATCACCACAGTAAGTCTGGTTAACATCCATCAGCACACATAGTTATAATTTTTTCTTATTATGGGAACTTTTAAGATCTACTCTCCTAGCAACTTTTAAATATACAGTACAGTATTGTTAACAATAGTCACCATGCTGTACAAGATGATGTTTTTAAATTCTAAATCAACTCATGCAGTCTGCCTAGTTTTTCAGTGGTTCCCCGATATAGTTAAGAAAATAGATCAAAGCTATTGCAAACCCCCAAAATAACCTATGAGATCCTGCAGAATCTTGCTACCACTTACTCTGCCAATCTAATTCTATGAAACTTCACCTTTCACATACTATGTTCCAGTGACACTTGCTCTCACCTGCTCTAGCACATCAAAGTTTATCCCACTTCTCAGTCTTCACTCACACTATTATCAGGACATAGAATGATATGCCCTTCATTCTTCTCTCTGTACATCCTCTAGGTTCCAGCTTAAATATTACTTCCTCAAATATAACTTCCATTGCATTCCATAAATCTAGATATAATTCTTTTTCTCCATAGAAATCATCATAATTTGTAATTCATATGTATTTGTGTATTTATTATGTAATGACTACATCTTTAATAGGATGTAAATTCTGTGAAAATAGACAACTTTTATTTTTCTTTTTAATTTAGCACTGTATCTTGAGAGCCTAGGGCCTTGGTTTCTTTAGAAAAGTGGCATTATTGTAGAACAATTGTAATTTAAGGATATAAAGATTAAGTAAGCAAACATAATTGAACTTCTTTCTTAAAGCTGTACCTTCACATGGTTCATATAGCTATTCTTTCCAAATATCCTGCTAAATACAAAAGCCAAGGGCAATGATAATGATTTTAATTTTGGTTTAAAATATATAAAGGTGTTTTTGTTTTATTCACTGAAATAATATTTTTGAAATCCTATTATGTACATGATAGGGCAAAAAACTGGTAAGATAAATGATATTTTTTGCAATTAAAGTGTTCATAAAATGGTTGGTAAAATTAAAATATCCTCAGTCAATAGGTATTTATTGAATGTCAAGAACTATGCTAAGTTTTGGAGACACAAAGATGAATAATGCCTGTCCCCATATCCAGACAGAAGAAAACAGAAACATGCTCGACTGTAACATATATCTGTGTTATAAGTATAATATGCTAAATCTAATTAGGAAGTATTTAACCCTACCTGCATGAAGAAATGAGGGAAGCTACTCCAAGAGGTGAACTTGAGGTACTCTCCCAAAGGATGCAGAGAAAATTTTACGGGGAAAGAAATTGGATTAGGGCATTCCAGTGGTAAACATGTGCAAATCATGTAGATTTATTTCAAGGTAACTACAAATAAGGACAACATTTATTAATAAACCATGTTTTCTTAGTTTGTCATATACTATAGAGAAAAAAATTAATTTTCAGTGACTGATCTTATTTTCTATAGAAATATAGAAAAGAGTAATCTTAAATATTCTAGATTTATGCTGTTTCAAAAAACAATTAAAGTATGCACACCTTTAAGATAAAAGCCAATTGCAAAAGACACTGGCTGGCTCAACCTTTCAGACCACAATTTATTAACAACACTGTGTTTCTAAAAGGACAAGATATATAAACACATATCAAGGCATAAAATCTGCTGTTCTGGCAAATGATGTCAGCCTAGCCCTTCACCTGGCCAGGAGCATTCTCAAGATACCAGATCCCTCCTTGCAACTTCTAGAACAGAGAAGGATGAGATGACCTGGCAGTTGATTGCAGCTCTTTCCTCTTTTACACCCTCTTCCCCAGAAGGGTAACTGAGACAGAAATCTTCTTGACTCTCTCCCCCACTTCTGTCTGTCAAAAGATCCTAAACCCTAACAGTAACTATTTATTTGAGACTAAAACAGTCCTTTCAGCAGACTTGCTTTATGGTTTCCAGGTATAATGAATATATGATATTGTCAAAGATTTATGCTTTTTTTCCATTTGTCTTTAACTGTGTTTGACATAAATAAATAACGTGGAAGTAAGTGGTACCATATGAGCACATAAAATATTTGAAGAATTGAGTCCCTATTTCATAGTCTTAGTACAGATAAGTCTGTCCTTATTCATGTAGTGTTAGATCAGCCAGGTTCCAACTTCAAATTCTCAGGCCCACTCCACCATTCCAACTTACTTTCTCACTCTTTCCCCTTCCAGATTTAGAAAAATATCTCATATCACATAAATATCATTTGAGCTGTCCCTTAGTGGAGTAAGGTTCTTTGACTACCCTTCACTTAAGCATCCCCTGAGAATGCTACATGAGGAAAGAAGCAAAGGTTATTTTTCAGGGTCTTGAGAAGCAGAATGTATACAAAATGATCCCTAGCTAATGAAGAAGGAAGAGGCCCAGTAATCCTAGCTCTGAACTTGCCTTTGGGATCTTAAGAAATCATCTCCCTCCTTGGTTTTAAGTCTATCATCCATAAAATGGAGAAACTATATGGTCAAAGGTTTTTCATGGAGTTTAAATAAACTCATATATTTGAAAGTTTTAAAATGAATATAAAAAGCACTAAGCCTTTTACTAAAATCAAAGAGGGACACAACTCCACTGACTCATACACCACTTCTGCCCTTAAATGTACCCACTGGCCATACGTCTCTCAAACGACAATGTAACTATCAGCTTGACTTTCCTTTAGTGATTCTCAAAATGACTGTTAGAACTACCTGGCTGAGTGCAGCACTCCAGCAAGCTGAGCATTGTTTCTGTAGCACAGAAACTGTGTCATCACAAACTAGCACAGAAAGGTAGTAAAGGGAAAGACAAGGAAATAGAAGTTTTGAAGGAAAAGAAAGTCCTTAAATAGAGCACAGAATGAGAAATTGTAAAACACTGCTATACCTTCCAGAATTTAAGAGAGAGAAATTTGAAATGTAAAGTCAGGAATGGGCTCTCTATTGCTGTCCAGTTACAGTGTAACAACCCAGGCCATCTCAATAAGTAAGATCAGAAGATATTGATCAAACAATTTCAAATTCCAGTCCCATTTTTAAACTATCACCTTGTAGTTCACTATGAATGATACATTTATATATTTTGTCCATATGTTCTGAGTATTATAATTTTATTACATTTTTGTGTTATTAGCTAGATGTATACCTGTAAAGTAAACCACATTTTTAAACCATATTTTGACATTCTTCCCTATTCTACTATAAAAGAAGCTTCAAAAACATGACTTGGCCCCAATATTCATAATATGTGACAATTTGTTTTTTGTTAATTCTTGTTGAAGTTGGTCTTATTTATTTGAATAGCTGAAATACTGGTAGATAAATTTGCTTCTATTGTTTTATAAACCATAGAAATTTTTTCTGGCTATTTTCTATTTTAACTGTCTTCCTCTAAATACTAACAAGCCAGATCTGCTCCTTCAGAAGTGAATACCTAAGTTTGATAACAAAGAAGCCTTTTGCCTTAATCAAAGGAACCACTCTTCAGTCTAAGCTCAAGTGACAGATTCAATTGGACTTTTGACTTGTATAACAACCACAAAGAATCTATCACCTTGCCCAGCAAGTAAGCTTTCTCAGTGCTTGTCATTTCTGTTACAAAGGAATTATCATGGAAAACAGTGCTTGTGAGGAAGGCCATATATAACCTAAGAGAGGCTCAAGTGATGGAAATAGAGATCCTGGTCTATCATTTACTTCCCCGAAAGCAATTTCCAGGCAATCAAAACCTCTCTGGAAGTCTCCATTTTCACTGGGAACTTGTATAGTATTTTGCCTCCTACTTTGCTGGAATTAAGCCATATGTAATATACTCTCCTTAGCATTTCAAACACTGTATTAATCTATTCAGGCTGCATAACAAAATACCATAGACTGGTAGTTTAAACAACAGAAATATTTTCTCACAATTCTGGAAGCTAGAAGTCTGAGTTCAAGGTGTCATCAAGGGTTGGGTTCTTCTAAGATCACTCTGCTATGTTGCAGATGGCTGTAACCCTCTATCTTCACATGGTCTTCTTTCTGTGTATCTGTATTCTAATCACCTCTTTTTTTTTTTTTTTTTTTTTTTTGCGGTATGTGGGCCTCTCACTGTTGTGGCCTCTCCCGTTGCGGAGCACAGGCTCCGGACGCGCAGGCTCAACGGCCATGGCTCACGGGCCTAGCCACTCCGTGGCATGTGGGATCTTCCCGGACCAGGGCACGCACCCGTGTCCCCTGCATTGACAGGTAGACTCTCAACCACTGTGCCACCAGGGAAGCCCCACCTCTTCTTTTAAGAACACCAGTCATATTGGTATAGGTCCCACACTAATGACCTTATTTTAACTTAATTACTTCTTTAAAGACCCCGTCTCCACATACAGTCACATGCTGAGGTGCTGAGGTACTGAGGGTTAGGACTTCAATCTATTAATCTGGGGGAGTGACATCAGCAAGATGGCCAAATAAGATGTGCCTCATCATAGCCCCACTCAATGACAACAATTTGGCATCTATCCACGGGCAAGAGTGCTTTTGTAGAAACTGGGAGATCCAGGTAGGAGACTGAAACCGCAGTGCAGTCCAAGAATGAGGAGAGTCACTTTGAAGAATGGCCTGCACCCTGGCGGCTGACTCGCCTACCACGGTCTCAGCTACAGATCCAGAAACAGCTTCATACCTCTGAGGACTTGGGTACAGCCCCGTCTGGCTTTGGTTCCATCACCAGCACCACAGCTGGGAGAGTCTTGCCCACAGGAAGACAGATAATAGACATACAGACCTCTGTTTGGCTGTGAACCCCTGAGTGGCCCATGAACCAGCTCTGCCCCCGCTTAGCTGTGAACCAGGAGTCCCTTGAAAAAAGTGATTTAGACAGTCACCCACGGATCAGAGAGCCTTTGTGGAAGTCCAGGAGTCCAGCAAAGAAGTTCCAGCACAAAAAAATCTGAGGTTGGATGCGGTGGAAAGAGTAAGAGGAACAAACTGACTTTACACACATCACCTCTTCCCCAAGGTGACACAGCTCAGTGCCAAGAGGGCCTTCTCAGCTGTGATTTCTCCCTGGGGGGGCAATAAGAGCATGTGACGGGGGAGTGCCAGGCTTCCTCGGATGTGTGCAGCCCTGCCAAAGATACCCATCTCTGTCTCCCTCCATCCAGAGGACTGTGGAGATCTGCACAACTAGGGGACAGAGAGCAGCTGGGAGAACGGCAGGCAGGGCTCCAAACTGAACGTATCAAAGGGACTTGGATCCCACTAACCCATCATGGACTCCATCAGGAAGCCAGCTCACAAGCCACTGGGGATGCCTCACAGATGTTAAGAGAGTAGATCTTAAATGTTCTCAACACACACACACACACAAAGGGTAATTATGTGATGTAATGAAGGTGTTAACTAACCCACCTGGGATAATCATCTCACAATAGATACATGTATCAAATCATTATTTTGTACACCTTAAACTTGCACAATGTTACATGCCAATTATATCTCAATAAATCTAGAAAAAACTTCTAATAAATAAAAAGGAATGTAAACTTTAAAGAATGTGGTGGTGAGGACATAATTGAGTCCATATTAAGCCTCTATAAGTTTTTATCTTTAACCATGATCCCATAACATCAAACTTTATTTCCTCTTGCCTTAATGGACTTCTTATTCTAATGTCCTCCTGTCTTCCTTTTTGTGGCTGCTGGCTGCATTCCCTTTTATGTCTTCAGATCATCATAAACCTGAAATCTTACAATACTTTAAAATTCTAAGTTTCCAGTGGACAAGTGAAATTACATTAAAAATGAAGCATGACCAATGAAGTGTAAAGAAGTAGAATCCAAACACAATACTGCACACACACACACACACACACACACACACACTCACACAGAAATATTTTCCACATTCCATGTATATACACATAGGGTTTTCTCATTTGTTTCACCTTGACATAATTCCTTACAGGCATTGCTCTAAACTAATGTTAATTGTATAGTCATGCTAGTTGGATTTGGCAACAGTGTCAAATTTCTTGGATGACACTAACAAAATACACCTATAATCACATCTAATTATGAAATTATTGGCAAAATTCAACTCGTCTTCTGGACTATCCTGAACTTTTTTCACAAGTGTTACTACTTAGTTCTCTTTTTCTCCCTTGGGACTGAAGTTTTTAAGCATGTTCTTTTAAACTGAAGCAGCAAAAGTCCAACCTAAATAGTCCAAGAAGTAGTACTTTAGATTTTGATGCTTGTCATTAATTTTTTTCCATACATTACTCTTGAGAATATTATTTTAATTTGCTATTATGAAGTTAGAATAAGCAGGCCTGTAATTTTGAACTAAGGAGATATAATGGCTATTTAAGAATATTTGTGCAGATAAAAGGTACAGAGAAGTGGTAGAGTATATAGTCCATGGGATGGTTCTTCAAAACATGCTCTGAGGTTTTAATCAAAACAAGAAGTTCCTTCTCACATACAGTTGGCCATTTCCAATTCAGACATTTAAAAAGAATAAATTCCCCCTTGAAGAATATAATTCCTAGATTTTTTTAAGGTTGGCAATATTTCCTAGACTGGCAAATTAATTTCCTAGACTGATTCTTTTTTCTCTTACAACTTAAAACCTCAAAATCATCCATCCTGCATTAATTTAATATGATAGATAAGAACAGCTGCAGGCATTCCAGTCTAACCTGTACAGGATAAAAAGTCAAAGATTTTTTTTCCCTGATACCTGAAGAAAAGGTGCCCAAAGCTTATTCTCACTAACTTATGACATGCATTTCCATCCTGCCTATGTACGAGTAAAGTGGATTCTAAACTATTAAGAAGAGGCAATGTTGCTATAAGAGCTACCTCCCTTGTCCCACCTCCCTTCTTTCTCAACTGGTAAGTCCCTGTGCCAAGGACAATGGATGGCCACAGCTATCCATGTTGCCATGGAGAGTAAATCCAATCGCCACAGAAGCTGGATATGTCTTTCTGCTTCAAGAAATACCCAACATCGATCAATCTTTGTATCAAGTTACAATAAAATTTGTTAAGGCATGGTGAAAGATTTGAGTCATCTCTATCCCAGTCTCTTATCTTGCCTGAAACGTATCAGGAGTTTCAGAAAGTCCACCAACTTTCCTGCTTAGCATATGTAGCCTGTCTGAGCTAGTACCATTGTCCAGCCATGAGACACAGGGGAACTGAGCAGTTGCACATCTATCATTGCTCAAGGTTTGTGCTTCAAAGTGCTCTTTCCCTTGCCTTTTTATGAGGAAGATGATTACAATTTCTTGATTTCAGCATTTCACAAAGCAAGGCAATTTTGTCCACCCAGGAGCCTACTTTTGCATTTACATCAAACCTGGGGGCCTGAAAGTTTGATATATGAAATCATTCCAGAAGATTTTATGAGCAGAGACCCAAGGTAATGGTTCAAATGTATTTGAGAGCAATGAATCAGTAAAATATAGCTGTTGTTTCACGATAAAAGATCCTTTCTTTTAGGTTCTTTTAGATTTTTCCTAAAAATCTTCAAATAGGTCTCTAAATGTTTTGCAACAGGGTCCTTAAGGCCATATATATGTGAATTATAAGTTATCTGATACTCTGTTTCTACACATGCACTTTAATTTTCCCACATTCCAGACTTCTTCCACATTGATGGTAGGAAGTCACATTACAAGACTCTGATAGCCTTTGCAGCTCTTCAGCTATCGTTAAAAAACTGTTTCATGCAAAGGGAAACTGGTTAGTCTGTATTAAAGCAATTAAATAAGCTTTTATGTACATTTGCTGATTCTGTATTTAACACAGTAGCTTGTACCATGTTCACATTGTCATAAATATTTTTCTTACCCTTAACATTTATTCAGAACGAAATGCAATGCTTTCATGCATCCAGAATAATATATAAGTAATACTGTTTGTGCACTAACATGCTTTACCTGAATTTGTTTGCCTAGAAAAGGGAAATAGTTCTATATACACATGTTCATTTTAAAGTTGGAGGACAAATGATACCAGTGATTCATGACAGAGTAAAACTGTGAACATCACTTAGCCAACTAAAAGTCTTTTAGCTTTTGTATTCAGTTTCATTTACTTATTTTTCAAAACTTTGAACACCAATTATGTGTGAATCCAGTCTACATGCCTGAAATACATAGGTAAAGAAAACAAGCAGAACATTCTTGCTTTTTTTGTGTTCTAGCATAAGGAGACACAAAGTAAAGAATAAACACAACCAACTGAAAGTAAAGAGCAAGCTAAGGGGTTTGGGGTGCTGGAAGGACAGATTGCAATTTTAAATAGGCTGGTCAGAAAATGATTCACAGAAAAAGTGACAACTGTGCAAAGGTTTGAATGAGATGAGGTTGCTAGTCAGTGAGCATAACTGGGGGAAGAAGGAGAGGGAGAAGCCAGGGAGAATAATCTTGGACAGGAGCTTGTGTACAATGTTCAAGGAACAATAGGATGTTCACATATTGAAGAATGAAAAAATCAACCAAAGCCATGTCATTCAGTCTAAACTTCCCTGAGTCTACAGGTAACATGCATTGAGTCATTCCTGCTTATAATAAACTAGTAAGTTTCATTCCTGCTTATAATAAACTATTAAGTTCTCATAAATATTTTCAATTTATTTACATGTTTGCATCCCCATTCTTACGCAGTTTTAATTTACATTTTTGCATTTTTCATTATATTATAATCTTCTTCAGGATAAGGAATTAGTTTTCTACTCATTATTTTTTTCTATTATGTTTTTTAGACCCAATAGACATTCAATAAACCTTATTAATTGTAAGCAGAAAAAAACAGACTTAAGAGGCTGAGTTTTAAAAATTTTAACTTAGATCCCATGAATCACAGTCATCAAATCTTTTGGTCTTTGCCTCAGCTTCCTAAAGTGCAATTGAAAACCAATTAATAAGTTGTTAGATGTGTGAAACATTGTATAAATGTAAAATTATAATCAAATAGACTCCTTACTTGTATTCTACAAATATATGAATAAAAAATAGGAGAGATAAAATGCAGAATTCTGAACACAGTTATTCAGAAAAAAAATGCAATTGACAGAACATTGAGAAAATCAAAACACTGCATGGTGGGGCCAGTGATGACATTCTGTGAGCTACTGACCTGGATTTTCAGCTCTGATGGCCAATTACCATCAGCTAATACTAAATACCTGGATGCTAACCGCGATTAGGCCCTTGGGAAAGCTTTGCCTTCCACATTGATCCATCATGCCTTGTCTATTTCTAGAATCATGTCTCTCATGATTTTTAATCTTGTCAACTTTCATCTGAATCCCAACTTGCAATCAAATAATGAGTCCAGTACTTAAATAATGTACTTTCATAGCTTCAAGATGCTACATAGGCTGTTTACATCAGGACTTTCTCTGATTGGTGTTCTGTGACTGTGGTTAAGCCTCAAAATTATTTTATTTATTATTCTAAACTTTTTACAAATTCCCAAAAGAAGTATGAACAAATTTACTCGACAGATTGGTAATGAGAAATATTAAATGAGGTTATCTGAGGATGTTGTTATTATTATTTCTTTTCACATAGAAAGTGAAGCTGCTCACGGTGTTCAATAACTTTGAGTCTACCTTTCTTATAGACACAATGGAACAGATTTTAGCTTATTTACAGACACACAAAACATCCTCCCATTCAACTTCCTGTTATGAATTGTACATTGTCGTTCATTATTCATTCATTTTATATCTAATTATCTATCTCCAGCAATACACTAGAGACTGTGCTAGATGCTGGGGACGTTAATATAATTAAGACATTCTCAATGTCTTTTAGGAATTTAAAGACTAATGGAGGAGAAATAGAGATTGACATTCTACTTTGACTAGAGCTTTCCAGCATATTGTGGTTCAAAAGTGTAGAACAGAGGAAATGGCCCATGCTTACCAAACTCAAAGAAATTGGTATATAAACCAGTTGTATAAGCCAACTGCCTACTTACAAATTTAAAAGTAGTGATATTTTCTCAAACTAATGTGAATATCTTTTTCCACTATCCAGAGAAACCTTTACCAATATCAGATTAGAAAAGAAACCAAGGTAACATTCAGACGGTTTCCCAGGGGGAATGGTATTAGAGTAAAGAAATCTAAACAGCCATAACCTATACTCAGGCTATAATAAATACTGAAGAACACACTCAGCCACTACAGCCTGATATACCTCCACTGTGACTCAACAGTCAGTTCTCTAGATGTAATGTCTTCACTATTTTACAGTTCAGGCTAGCACAGCCAAATCCTAGCTCTTGCTTCTTTCTCCCCCAGGCTTTTTGATGTTTTATAAACATGTATTTTCTTCAAGCCAATTAAAATGTATTTGGTTCTGTTTGAGTGATTGTCACCCATTCACTAGGTGACACAAGCACGCTTTCTTGAAACTTACCTTAGGTAACTATCCTTATATTATCTTGCCATTTTTTAATATATTGACTATTTCTTAGGCACGCTATGTATTTAACTGTATTGGCAGAAAAATATGATTTGCAGTAGGCTATTAGAACTAATAGATACAATGACTTTTATATTTGCCAAAAATGACCTCTTTCTGTCTTCCCAGGTTGTAAAAATGATGATTATTGTCGTGGTGACATTTGCCATCTGCTGGCTGCCCTATCATATTTACTTCATCCTCACCGCGATCTATCAACAACTAAATAGGTGGAAATATATTCAGCAGGTCTACCTGGCTAGCTTTTGGCTGGCAATGAGCTCAACCATGTACAACCCCATCATCTACTGCTGTCTGAATAAGAGGTAAACACAAGACTACCAAATGCAAGCTCCTTTTCACTTCTGACTTCAGTGAAAGCATATAATGCTGTTCCAGCTCCCTGATGCACATTTAAAATTCAAAAGGAAGGGAAAATTGAAAAATTCACTGAGAGGAGCACAGAGCTAGATATTTTTCTAGACTCCTCCCTATTTAATGAAATAGCTCACCTTAACAATTACCTCCTCAAAACAATGCTTTTAGGGATTCTACCTGGGTGGGTTTTATATAGGCCAAATTCTCTCTCCAAACCCTTTAGAATTATACTTGCCAAAGACAAAGAAATGCCCTGTTATTAAAGGAGGAGAGTTGAAAATGTGCTCAAGTCCTCCAAGAAATGAAGGCACTTCGTAGAAATGCACAGACAGAGAGATGATGGCATATGTGAGTGGACTCTATTAAAAAGGATGTCTTGTAAATAGACTTCAAAATAGAAGGTGTTGTGAGAGCAACAGAAGCAACACTAAAGAATGACAATCCTCCTTCCAGCATAATGAGGTCAGCGAGTTAGACAGGGTGCAGCCTCTGGTGGAGGGGGCGCTATTTTTTTAAGTGAAGTTGGAAAGAAAAGTAGAAATATTCACAGTTCAATTTAAGACTGGGAAAAAAAAGGTAAACTGTGGTTTCCAGATAAAAAGCACCTTAGTTGTAAGGTCAGCACATGGAGGAGAAGGGTTAAGTTTCATAGGGTCAATAATTTCCTTAATAAACCAATATGGTTTAGCACAAGCAGAAACTGAATTTCATGGAAGTAACTACATGACCTAAATCCTAAGCTCGTTTTCCAGTTGGATCTCTACCACACCGTTCCTCAAGTTTCTTAAAAACTACTAAATTCTTACTCTTTTTCAGTAAGTGCATAAGCCATATATCAATTCAAACCTCCCCATAAGCAGTACATCTGTTTTTAATCAACTTCATTTAATGGTTTACAAAGCCAAGGATTTTGCACTTTCATATATGATTAGATAAAAACCATCCAGATGAGCAATTAATTTTAATATTAAATGAGACTTTATAAATGTGTAATTATTTCTGTAAGAAGCTATTTTGAAATGTCATTTTTAATTGCCTTACCCAGCAAACTTAATTCACTTATGTAAATGTATAAAATTATTAAAGAAACATACACTGTTTCTTTAGCATATTGATTAGTGATACTGTGCTTTTACTATATGATGAGCTTGCTTCTCATTGATGGAAAATTAAGATTCAGTTCAAACAAGAAGAACGTAAAAGACTAGTACCAATACTGTGGCATAAATTCTAAGAGTTTGACTAGAAAATTAAATTTAAAAACTGAGTTGGCTTAACTGCATTAAGTAGGGCTTTCTGCACCAGTTGAAGGAAATTTCCACTTGAAAACATGACTTTTTCTTCCCATGGCCTGCTTCTCCTCAGATTTCGAGCTGGCTTCAAGAGAGCATTCCGCTGGTGTCCTTTCATCAAAGTTTCTAGCTATGATGAGCTGGAGCTCAAGACCACCAGGTTTCACCCGACTCGGCAAAGCAGCCTGTACACTGTGACCAGGATGGAGTCCATGACAGTGGTGTTTGACCCCAGTGATGTGGATAAGACCAAATCCAGTCGGAAGAAGAGAGTGCCTCCAAGAGACCCAAGCTTCAACGGCTGCTCCCGCCGGAATTCCAAATCTGCCTCCACCACTTCAAGTTTCATAAGCTCACCCTATACTTCTGTGGATGAATATTCCTAAATCCATTTCCTCAGCTGAAAGAGTAGGGTGAGGCCATCATGGTGCCACCATAGGCCCACACCCTCCTGATTGTCGGTCAGCCCTGTCCTACATACTCTCTGAAAATAGAAGGGCAATTTTTAGGCAACTATGTTTCAACTGAGAAAGATAGCATATAAGTATAACAAAGACACTATTCAGGTATTTGCCCCCTCAAAAGTAAAATGGCCTTTAAATTTATTCTTTGAAAACGGAATTATTATATGTAACAGAAAAATATACTGAAAAATACTTGTAGAATGTTCCATTTTTCTCACGGAAAAACTGCAATATACATTTGTGACACTAAGGTGACATATGATTTTCCCAAAAGATTAAAGAACCTTTAAAATATAATTATGTGAATGAATTAAAACAAAACCTGTATAAAATGATATGTTTTCATCTATAGCTATAAAACAGAAAAAAGTTATATGACTAATTTTACCATTAGAATGATGGAAACTTAACCTCCAGGAGTAAAAGTTAATGAAAATCTTTGCAAAAGAGAACTAATTCTGTGGAATAAAATTTTTTTGAGATTTAAAGATTTTCTCCAAGAAATGTAACTGAAAAAGAAATCTAATCAAATTATTAGGCATCTGTACATATTATTTTCTTTACATTTTTATCTGGGAAAGTGGCTTCAAAAGAAAAAAAATAATTATTTACTTTTTGACCATTACATATATTAAAGCGCCAAAAGCTAAGAAACAAAATTAGGGCCTTAAAATGACAAAGCAAATCCTTCTGATCCTTATTTTATTTTTCACAAATATTTAAAAAAATTTTTAAAAGATAGGTAGATTACAAAACACTAAAGATGCTTTCTAATGGAGAAGGGAAGAATCTCTGACTACCAATTTTATTTTTATTTTTATTTTTTTTTTGTGGTACGCGGGCCTCTCACTGTTGCGGCCTCTCCCGTTGCGGAGCACAGGCTCCGGACATGCAGGCTCAGCGGCCATGGCTCACGGGCCCAGCCGCTCCGCGGCATGTGGGGTCTTCCCAGACTGGGGCACGAACCCGTGTCCCCTGCATCGGCAGGCGGACTCTTAGCCACTGCGCCACCAGGGAAGCCCCTGACTACCAATTTTTAGGTGAGAATTAAATATAGTAATTCATAGTTATGACAGCGGACAAGAACATCTACTAGCTCCAAAGGGAAACGTGTTTCTCCTCCATAACCCAAGGAAAACGTTTAAGGTGGATGTCAACTTAATACTTGTACAGTGCCCTTATTCTCTCCCCTTCCCCCACTGAAAAAAAGAGTAAGGACTAGGGGAAAGTATCAGAAAATATATTCAGATGCAAAGCCTTAGGACAAAAAGTTTATGTACTGCCTATATGTATATTAGTACCTATAGGTAAATCAAGTAAGACATAGAAAGCTGAATCAACTGTTAGAGTAGAAAGCTGGACCATACTTGGATAAATGTGAACTAATACCAGGCGAACGAGAATAATATACACCTTTCCACAGAGAGACCCTTCCTTTTGTCTGCTTAGATAATTCAGAAATTTCTCCAGAAAGAAATGAGCTAATGGTCCTAAAGAAGCATCTGTTTTACTACAAGCAAAAATATACTGACACATTTCTGAAACCCATAACAAAACAAGGTACACCATTAAGCGTAGAATTTACCTTCCAGACCTCAGTGCTTATAAACCATCTTTTCTTGAATTAGGGATACTCTCACTCCTGCTCAAGAAAGCAGAAACCTCCTGAGAATGTGGTTGTATAGTACAGACTTCTCCTTTAAAATAGTCAGATTTTTAAAGCTATCCAGCTAAAATAAATACCGATAACACTTTACTGGATTTTCATGTCTCCATCAATACAGAACCTCCTGGTTTTTTTTAAGAACAAGATAAAAGCAATTATTTCAAGAGAATATCACGGTCTATTGCTCCTACAGCATCAAATTTTCCAATCCTACCCCCTGTTTTGGACCTGAAGTCAGAAATATTTAAAGTGTTACAAGGTGTTCAAAAAGTCTACACACCCCTCATCGTATGTGTTTAAGCTGAATTTCTTCTGATTACACCAACAAACAAGTAGATGCACATACATACATACATACACACACATGCAAGTGTGCAGACACATACAGTCTGTTTAACGTATATAAGAACTTCAAAGTATTAAATTCAAAACTGAATGCTGAAATAGTAGTGGCCTTTACAGAGTTGCCACAAACAGTTCAATAAAGTCTGTGAAGCTTGTATGCATGCTTTAGATAAGCAAATGTATTACCATTTACTACCTAATTGTTGAATATGTTTTTAAGTGTTCATTCCAAAATATGTAAATGCTTATCATATAATGTGAAAGTGTCAAGAAAAAGCCTAATATTTTAAAGCAAATATTTCTTCTTCTTTAATTTATAAATGATTGTGGGACTAGCATTAATGAACGTTCTAGATACATGGGACCATATTCAGCTGTAGAATAGGAATGTGAAGTCTGGCCCCCAAAATCAATGTAATCATCCCTCACCAAAATACATTAATACTGGGTCGTATGGTAGTTCTATTTTTAGTTTTTTAAGGAACCTCCATACTGTTCTCCATAGTGGCTGTATCAATTTACATTCCTACCAAGAGTGCAAGAGGGTTCCCTTTTCTCTACACCCTCTCCAGCATTTATTGCTTGTAGATTTTTTGACATGGCCATTCTGATTGGTGTGAGGTTATAACCTCATTGTAGTTTTGATTTGCATTTCTCTAATGATTAGTGATGTTGAGCATTCTCACATGTGTTTGTTGGCAATCTGTATATCTTCGTTGGAGAAATGTCTGCCCATTTTTGGATTGGGTTGTTTGTTTTTTTGATATTGAGCTGCATGAGCTGCTTGTAAAATTTGGAGATTAATCCTTTGTCAGTTGCTTTATTTGTAAATATTTTCTCCCATTCTGAGGGTTGTCTTTTAGGACAGGAATAAAGATGCAGACGTCGAGAATGGACTTGAGGACACAGGCAGGGGGAAGGGTAAGCTGGGATGAAGTGAGAGAGTATCATTGACATATATACACTACCAAATGTAAAACAGATAGCTAGTGGGAAGCAGCTGCATAGCGCAGGGAGATCAGCTCAGTGGTTTGTGACCACCTAGAGGGGTGGGATAGGGAGGGTGGGAGGGAGACACAAGAGGGAGGAGATATGGGGCTATATGTATGCATATAGCCGATTTACTTTGTTATACAGCAGAAACTAACACACCATTGTAAAGCAATGATACTCCAATAACGATGTTAAAAAAATACTTTAATACACCTGAAAAACATAACTCCTGCCTTCACACATTACGGAAACTCAGTATAATTTAGCAGGACATCTAAGGAAAAATATTGCTCCAATCAGCTGTTTTGTTTGTATTCCTTTTGTTGTTGTTGCTTTGCTTGCCAAGTATCATCCTTCTGGCATGATGCAAATACCTGAGGTCCAGAGAGTATCTTTAATACTTTTTAGGGAAAACTGACATCATTTACTCAATACTCATGACTCTTAAACCAAGACCTTATGAAGCAGAATACTTTAGGTTCAAAAATTTGAAAAGTAATAATAATAAAATGAATGAATACAATATGAAAAAATGAAAGAGAGAAGATTTTTGGTCTGAATTTTGACACTGAGAACTGTAGAATGATACACATGGAAACCAGCTTTAGTAGGAGTCATGTTAAATAAAGCTATGCCAGTATTTTCATATTTGTCAGGGTTTGGAAGAATTTGCCACCAAAATTCACTCTACCCTCTGATGTTCAAGTTCACTGTGAATCTTTTTCACTGTTTGTAGGCAAACAGTGGCTGGAAATACCAGGCAGATGGTCAAAACATCCTAGGTGTTTTTGTACTTAGATCAACAGCAGAAAAATACAAACTATTTTGAGAGAATTCTAAAAGACTCAAAAAACCTTGCATCATTTTAAATACTGTTTTTAAAGACAAAAATAATAAACATTGTATTTTCATTATTTTGCATCTGGACAAAGTGTTTTTGAAATTCCCTGCATGGAAAAAAATTAAAGCAAACATGATTACTATAGAATCCAATCAAACATCTTTTATTTTTTTAGCAAGCTCAGTATGCTGCTGCATTTTTTTTATCTCCCAACTTCACGACAATGACATTTCTGATCCAGCAGCCAAATTCATATTCTTTTCCAGATCCTGCCAGTCTCTTATAAACAGAGATCCTATGCATTTCAAAGTGAACTCCTCCCTTCCAATGCACACAGAAGAATGCCAAGAAGCTTAGTATCATACCTCAGAAGAACAAAATAAATGTGAAAAATCAATGCTGCCTAGCTCAGAATTTGAATTTGGTTTTTGTTAGTGCAGAATTTCATCAGAAAACTTCTGATTAGTGTCTGGTAATTTACTCCATCAAATACAAAGGCAGGATAATTATAACAATTTCGCACATTTACCAGTAACAATTTGAGTTCCCACTTATTTTTGTCCGTGTGCCAAAAGTTAAGAAAATTCAAGCATGACACTGGCCAGGTTGTAATATTTTCCTTCGGGCCAAGCAGGAATGGAGAATAATGTCCAATAGTTCTGAACAAATTCAGTAACTGTGTGTTGTAAAATAGCTTGGCAAAAATTCTGTGTACATAAGAAATAAATGTATATAATGTTTGTAGCTAGTGAATAAAGTATTTTCAAGTTGTGATAATTATACTGAGTAGATTTAATACATTCATTACCCTTTGTATATGTGGTGATATGTAACAGATTTGATTTCTTTTTTATTTTCCTTTAAAAGCATTAAAAATTATATTAAAAATAAAAGCAGTCAATATTTTCCTACTGGAACATATGTTCCAAAACATATGTTATGGAACGTCCTACCTTGTCTAAACACATTCACCTAACCACCCCTCAAAACTATATTGTGCTTCCTCCTTTATTTTTCTTCATAAAAATGTCTAGCTTTCCTAAATTACCTTGATTCGGAAAAAGCATCTATGGGGAGCAAAGGTAGCAAACTGCAGAAGAATATTCTGAGTAGTTAGCAGCAGCAGGTTAATTGGAACACAGACTGAAAAGTGCATGTAGCTGAGTATAGAGCAGAGCATCTTAGAGCCATGGCATCAGAGCTATAACAACTGACAGACTCCAGTTTAAATCCAAGCCCCACCATCTGCTAGCTGGGGGACCTGGGGCAAGTGATTCTCTGCACTGAGCTTCATTTAACTCATCAATAAAAAAAGAGAAAATAATAATTTCTTCAAAGTGCTAATGTGAGGATTGAATGAGCTACTGCATGAATAAGGCAGAAGCAAACATTACATAAGTGTTCAAAAACATCATTAGTATCATTGTGTGCGTGGGGGGATTAAAGAAACCCTTGTTGCCCATATGATTCTGCCCCCATCCAAAGCTCTTTGAGGGGCATAAGGAGCCTATAGTCTCCTATCCCTGAGCCCTGGGCTGTTTTCAGAGTCCCCACAAGATCTCAGGGATTACATAAGTGTTCTGGAAATTTGCCATCTGGCCATGGGCCTTAGCAGGGAAAGCTATACAGGTGAAGGGTTAGAAATGGCCAATTAAGAGAAGGAGTAGCTTCAGACATGTGAAACTAAACTCACTTCTTAGGAAAGGTGCAGCCATTTTAGGTTGAAGAATAAAAATGTTGAACTTCAGAAGATAATAGGTGATGGAGGAAAAGCAGAAAATTTTCTTTCTGGTTTCCTTGGCAGCATCACTGACTGCTCTCTCAGGGCCTCCTCTCCCATGCTCTGAGGAAGAGTGCTCAGGGACAATTCCAGGTCAGGTGGCAGCAATGACCCACACTGACTCTCCATTTCCACCAGCTGCAAGGACATCTTATTTGATTCAGTCCCTCAACCCCATTTAGATACAAGCATTCCCTAACCTATCCTACCAACTCACTGAAGAAGCAGGAAGGAGAGAAAAGAGCAAGGGATCTTCACCAGCTCACCACCCATCTAAAGCACTGGGAAATCCTGTAAGCTCTTAAAAGATACCCAATGTTCTAATGACTCACACTATATCAACTGCTACAAACAAGGTCCAAGTTGCCATCATTTCCTGCCTGGATTATTGCAATAGCCTACATCCCATGCTCTCCTTAAAGTTTATTCTCAAGAAAGCAACCAGAGAGATTCTTTTAAAACTGCATCATATCATCTCTCACCTCTGCTTAAAACCCTCTCGTGGCTTCCCATTTCACTCAGAATAAAAGCCAAAATCCCTACAACGGCCTAGTGATGTGGCCCTTCTTAGTTTTTCTGCTTTTCTCCTCCATGCTCACTGAGATCCATGGATCCATCTACATCGACTTCTTTCTTAGCATATGCCAAGCATGCTACAACCTCAGGACTCTGGAACTGGCTATCTCTTTTGTCTAGAATGTTGTCCACCGAGATAACTGCATGACAAACTCCATCATTTTCTTCAAATCTTTGCCCAGTGAGGCTAATACTGATTACTTTATTTAAAATAGCAAACCCTTACCCCCACCCCAAACTATTCCTCCCAATTTTCCATCTTGCTTTTTATTTTTTCACATTAATCATTGTTTAGAATACCATATAACTTATTCATTATATTTAGTATCTATTCATTATATTTAGTATCTATTTAGTATCTACTCCCCTGAATAGATGTACAAGCTCTACTAGGGAATGGGCTCATTAAATAATCATTAAATGAATGAGTGAGTAAAAAAGTTTTGATGCAAGGTATAGTGGAGATTGAAGTTCTTCATAAAGCCATCATTTCCCAATGCCAGAGTATGTCAGATGACATTGTCCTACTGTCTCATACCATCAAGCCCCCTGTGTACACTCTTCACTGTGATGCCAGGGCTGCTGTTTTGTAAAATACACTCTCCAGACTCCCTTATTGCCTGAGTTTCTGTTAGGTTCTGTAATAGGAGTCATTAGAAGGAACTCAGAGCGTAGAAGGAGAGAAATTCTGGTCAGCGGTATTCCAGCAGCAGCAAACCTCTACCTTCTTCAACACCCCCAGCACTAGCTTTCCATGCACCCTCCAAGATAACAGTAGCAACTGTGCTGTGCCCCTTTAATGATCAGATCCCAACCACACCACATTCCCTCACCAGAAGGTCTATGACATTTTCACAGATTCCCAAGCACCAGCCCACTGAGGTCACTCTTCTGAGTTCTCAGAGTCTAGCAATATCTCCTCTTACTTTTTTGTATCCCAAGATTCCGCAGCTAGTATGTATTTCTGCATTGTATCAAGACCTGATTTTTGCTCTTTCAGACTTCTAACATCTATGGAACCAAAACCTCTGCTTGAAATACCTAATGTGATTTACCTTTTCCTTACTGGACTTCTTGGATTCTGGCTTAGTTTAATTATGTCTTTGATCTCGAATACCATCTGAACCCCCAATCGATGGAAAATTGGGCATTAATAATCAATGGCATGCAATGTCATTGTGATTAAATTATCACCTTTGGTTACTTGGGATGAAAGGCCTACTGAAGGCAAGACTTTGGGAAGCTGAATGGCAGCTGTACTTATTTATTGTGGGATTATTAACTACAATGACTGAGGAGGGGAGGTAGTAGTATTTCTAATAATATATACACTAGAAAACATACACAGTGAAAATGATGAGCTTAGGCCTTTAAACTTTTATCACAAGTAATTATTGGAAGACCATCAGTTTTATAAGAGGGCCCTAAAATAACCTCTTATTTTAGGCAACCACAGAGCTGATATGACTAAAAATTACTCCTAAAATTTAACTGTGTGGGTTGCAGAATTACAACATCAGTTATGTTCATAGTTCATTGAAAGAGGAAGACAGTTTCCCTTGAGGAAGAACCTTGCAACACAACCACAAGTATACATTGTAAGTATCCCTTCAAGGCTTTCCCCAGAGGACCTGTGGCCTTTCACTAGAAAGAATGTGCACTGTCAAAAGAGATAAATATATATGTATAGAAAAATATGTATAGAATATGTATAGTGGGCAGACACAGATGACCCATCTGACCACTAAATGTCTATGAGCACTATTTGTGCTCAACACAGAATGTACTCCCCACACACCCCATTGCAGACCTCACGAAGTGGCACCCAGTTACTGCAGCCAGCCCAAAGATCAGGATATCCAGGTGGTGTGTAGCCCTCTTCATCTGACCTGCATGGGGTTATTCCTGGTACTGTGATCTACAATCTAAAATGACAAGCCATTTGTCCCACCCCACATCCAGCACACAGTGGTGGAGAAGGGACAGAATAAATATAACTACAAACTTAAATTCAAAAAAGGGAAGAATAGAAGCACACAGCAGGCACTGGTTCTTGCAATGATGGATCTCTAGAGGAAAAGTATTGTGTGTTCCTGGCAGTGGAGTATTTCAGTATCTGATTTTAATGGCTGTCATCTGAAAACACATGCATCAAAAACATATGTGTAGAATCAAATGGAAAAATGAGATATTGTTAGCTTCCTTTACTATTGACTATGGATGTTAAAACACAAAATAAGTAAAAATACTCCTTAAGAGTATAAGCATATGAAATAATTAATAATTATATTTCTTTTTCACCAACTATGCAGAAGTTTTCCTTTAATATTCTGTTCTGCAATTCGATCACTTACACTTACATACTGAAAGGTACTGTGCTTTCTGAGGTTATTAACAAATGTTTTAACATCTTGTCTAACTGTTGCAGAACAAAACTTTTAATATAGAAGATTTAAATATTTCAGAAAGTTTTGTTTTTAGGTTTTGTAAGTATGAGTACAAGAAGGATTTTATAGGAAGTATCCTTCTTTGTCCTTGGATTACGGGAAACCTTCTTTCAGACTTGGAGCTCCAGATTCATAGTGAGCCAAAATCAAGCAACAGCTTTGAAAGTTCTTTTGACCCTGAGTATGACAACTGAAGTACACGTGCTAGCTGTTCTCTTCAGGCTGAAAAACCTATCACCCCATCTCAAGTTCAAAGAGATAGCTGCTTCCTCTCTATGGCTTAACTTCTCTTAGATTTCACCTCGTGGTTTCTCTCAGGAATCAAAGGAACTCCAGTAAACATGAATCAACCATTTCACTTTTATGCCTGTCAGAGTCCATGAAGATCATGGTCAAGTATAAAATGTAGTCCACCTACCTCATATGATAACAGAAGAGCAGACTATTAAGGATAGCCCTGTATGGATAGAGGTGAAAGCAGCTAAAAATTATCTAAACATTATATAATTGCTTTGCTAATACCCCTCCCTCAGTGATCATATGAAATTTCATTGTTCAGAGTAGAGTTGAGACAACCGTAATCTTTCATTTTATCATTTTGATCATCCTCAGAAAATGTGAGTGTATACAGACTATTAGGGCATAGAACATTCACAATAGCCCATAATATTATACCAAGGACATAAGGATTTCCTTGCCATGTAGACTTAGAAATTACTGTTTATTTTGTCTGTTTTCAACAGAAAACATTTGTGTGAAGGCAAGAGAAAATCGTGTTCAATTTAGTAAAAAATGTTTTAAAGTTAACACATTTATTTCAGCAAAAATATTCATCATCATCTTCAATCAGCTTCACCCTCTATTACCAGTTTAAGCACTTAGACTGTATTTTTAAATCATGCATAGCTTATTAATTTTTTATACAGCCTTATGAAGTAGAATATTATCCCCATATTTATTTATTAATTTAGTAAAGAAATTAAAACACAGATATTTAAGCACTCTTCCCCAAATGACACAGCTTGCTGTTGGTGAAAGTAAGCTTTGAGCCCAGGGAATTTGACTCCAGAAGCTACCTACACCTTTGACTAGTAGTTTGTGAGTTCCAGCCACATAAACCTGATACAGTAAAGGCTATGTATGTCTGTCTCTGACGCTGATACAATCTTAGGAAACAAAAAATCCTGACACATTCTGATATTGTAATCTTTAAAGTGTGGATAGTATACATTGCATTTGGTGGTTTCGAAGTAGATGAACTACTACCACCAAACACCAAAACATGTAGTATTTTCAGAGAAGATCCTGACCAGTTCGATGGAGAGACATCTTCTGAGGTCTAGTTATTCCAAGGAATAAATGTCAGTCCTGATTCTTATTCTAAGCCTGTGGTGTCCCAGAGTTGACTCTAAATCAGATTAGTTAAGTAATATTAGTAAATCCCACAGGCAACTGGAGAAGATATCATAATATTGGCTAACTAGCATATTAGCTTCCTACATGGAGAAACAATTATTCAGGAAATTGATTGAGCATGGAATCTGGACAACGGTTATAATATAGTCATTTTCTTTTATTAGTTTTCTCTATATGTTATCCCTTGGACAATTCTCATCTATGACTAAGGCACTGTTGATGAATATAGCATCTATTCTTTTGAATCTACCTTGTTGAATCCTCAAAATGCTGAGCCCCAGTTACATTTGTGAACAAATAATTTCACTACAATATAGCAAATGATTAAAGAATATATGTATAAGGTGCCTTGGGAACAGACTGGGGAGAGCACCTCTGTCTGCCAGGGAAAACTGGGAGGAAAAAAGAAATGTATAGAGAATAACTTTCACAGGAGAAGTGGGGTTTGAACTGAATCCCGAAGGATAAATCTCTTTTCCAAAGAGAAGAAAAAGTCATGCATAGAGAACAGAGTGTAAGGGCCAAGGAGACCTAAAAAATCCACATTTTTCCCCACTACCTGCAAAATTATTTTCGAAGTTAAAAGTAAAAAAAGCTAATGGTACATCACTAGGCAACACTAAAATTATCTTGAGGCTTGACAATGTCAAATAATAAATTACTTCTGCCAGGCAGAGCCAGTTACCTTTTATAACATCAATTTAGATTCACACAAAGCACCCTCCTCACATCCTCCTTAGGTTCTTCCAATCATGCATCAAAGTCATAAGAACGGACACTAATCTGATTACAAATGATCAAGGCATTTCCTGTCTGTAACGTTTCAGATCAAACTCAGGGTACAGTGTATTTCCTAAATCAATACAAGTAATGAAAAAAGTTTTAATTATTTTACAGTATTTGTACAAGTTGTTGGAGCTATTGGATACATAACATTTTATTTTAACCCAACAACATTAACACAATCATTTTTGTTTCAGGAAGACTTTAATATAAAATATTCAGCTTTCTTTTTATTGCCATTTAATATCTAAAACAGATGTGCTTACTCCATGTCTGAGACTAACTACTTAAGGTCAGGGATGAAATGAAGGAAAAGATGAGAGTCAGGTATGAATAAAGAGATAAAGGGCTTAAGGTGGAGGCAATAAAGGTACAGAGATCAAGAATGGAATGACATCAAGTTCAGAATGAGTTAAATTTGGAGTAAGGACCATGTATGGAGTAAAGGTAATGGACCCAGGGTCAAAGTGCCTTTCCTCAGAACCTTTTCTACTGCTCAAGGGTAGATTACTAATACTCATGTCCATGGAATAACAAAAAAAATAATTCTGAGGCACTATTCCATCACCAATAAAATGTCCCTATATTTGTCAGTTATTAATATTTAGCAGATAGATGCAATATAAAAATAGCTACAAAGATAGACAGATGGGAGATAGATAGATAAAATAACTTTGATAAAGAACTATATTAACTAGGGTAGTCTTCCTTGGAATTATTATTTTTTAATTCAATATTACAGTTCAAGCTTTAAATAGATTTTTTAAAGGGTGAAGTTCAACACGGAAGTTCAGCAGTACATATTAATATTTTCAATAAAATTATTCCAGTAAGCTATCCTAAAATTAGGAGTTTGGGATTAACATATATACACTACTATATATAAAGTAGATAAACAACAAGGACCTACTGTATAGCACAGGGAACTATACTCAATGTCTTGTAATAACATATAATGGAATAGAATCTGAAAAAGAATAGATGTATACATACAACTGAATCACTTTGCTGTACACTTGAAACTAACACAACGTTGTAAATTATACTTCAATTTTTTAAAAAGCTATCCTAGGCATAAGGTGAAATGAAAAAAATATTTAGAATGGGTTTTGTCCTTATCCTTACTGTTGAATGAATCTCTTCCATTTCCACTTAAGACTGAGAAGACAATAAGCAAAATACTTATTTTTCATTCACATTATACCAGCACTTGTGCCAAGCACTTGAAATATCATTAAGAACGAAACAGAGACTAGGACATCATAGAATTTAGAGTCAAGTGGAGGAGATAGTACTCAAATAATTACATGGATATGCAATTTAATTATTACCATGGAAGAGTTGTGAAGGAAAAATTCACAGTGAGAATGCATAGCAGAGAAACCTCATTTGAGAGGGGCGGGAGGATTCCCGAAAAGGAGACATTTAAACAGAAACCTAAGGTGATCCTGTTGAGATTATCCAGAAGAAATGGTAGATTCTTTTTTCAAGCAGAGAAAAAAGTGTATACAAACACTCTGAAGCAGGAACTTGTCTTGCTTGTGAAACTAAAAGAAGGTTATCAAGGCTCCAGAGTAAACATTGAGGGAGTATGACATGAAAGGAAAGCAAGACCATGTGCTGGCTGCTATACCCCTGCCTGTTGTGACTTCTCAGGTGATAAATACTTACCTTATCAGATAAGACCCAACCCACAAATTCGTACATCGATCTCTGAAAGAGAGATGAGACTAACTTCCTATGGAAGGAAACTCCATGCTTATTTACTGTATCTGTGTGCCTTAGATTCCACAGGGAATTTGTTGTTGTTGTCAACGTTAAACAATAACTAGAGGCTAGAGAACAGTATACACTACCAGTTTCACTAAACTCTAAATGAGAACCAACAAAGAATATCCAATGTCCTCTCCATTTCCCACAACTCCACAGAGACTCTTGTCATATTCCAAGAAGGAACGGATCTCTGTGACAAATGCTCCTGAGTTGTCTTGTACGGTAAGTAATCATTGGATTTAAAACATGATAACCTCACTACAAACAAGACAACTCAGGAGTGTTTGTCACAGAGATCCCTTCCTTCTTGGAATGCTTCTCTTGGATCAAGAAACTTCAGCCTCCTGGTTTTCTTCCTATCTCACCAGCTACTCTTCCTAGTCTACTTGACGTTCCTTCTCTCAGTGTGGAAATGTATCCAAAACTAAGTCCTGGGCCCCCTTCTCTTCCTCATCAGTATACTCTCCCATCACTTTAAATACCCGTATCTCCTAAATCATTACTTCCAACTTTGACCTCTCATAGTTCTAGATGTGTATATACAATTGACATCTACACTTTGATGGAATCTTCACACAAGCATCTTAAAAATAATATGACCACGGGCTTCCCTGGTGGCGCAGTGGTTGAGAGTCTGCCTGCCGATGCAGGGGACACAGGTTCGTGCCCCGGTCCGGGAAGATCCCACATGCCGAGGAGCGGCTGGGCCCATGAGCCATGGCCACTGAGCCTGCGCGTCTGGAGCCTGTGCTCCGCAACGGGAGAGGCCACAACAGTGAGAGGCCCGTGAACCCAAAAAATAATAATAATAATAATATGACCAAAGGAAACTTGACTTTCCTGCTGTATTATAAGATCTAACATTTCAAGTGCTGCCTTGACATCTTTGAGTTTCACAGGGCCCAGAGGTCTAGCTGTGAGTTCCCTGCTCTTGCCAGAAATGCTCCTACCCAGGGGAAAATGTTACCCACCTGACTAGTTTCCTATCAGCTGAACTAGCTGCCACAACCTGGTCCTCAAGCTAACAAATCCACCTGGCTGCCAACCCATGAAATTATTTAAGCAAGCAATCATATCCTCCTGCAGGAACCAGGGGGCAATTGACCCTCGTGTTACTACAAGACCTGCCTTCCACAGCCCCTTCTGGTTCACTGTGCCCCTGACTGAAACACCTGTTAGGCCTGGCCTGGCATGTGCTATCCTCTTCCCCTGAGCTGTGAGAATACATGACTAATAAATTGTCGATCTCATCTGTCTAGTGTCAGTGTTGTATATTTGACCACCTTCTATGATTTAGGGCATAGGATCTCTCCTTCAGCCATGAGATGAATAGGCAGTCATCATAATACCCCTGAAACTATCTCCTTCTGATCTACATTTCAATATATAGTGCTACCATCCAGCAAGTTGCTTAAGTCAGTAAGCTATCTTTCACTCTTTTCTTTCCCTCTTACCCACATTTAAACAGTCTGAAAGTCCTGTCAACTCTGCCTCAAAAATGTAACCCAAAACTGTCTGTTTCTTTCCATCTGCATTACCTCCTATATTTAGCTAATATTATCTCTCACCTATATCACCACAGTGACCCCCTATCTGGACTCTTAGCCTTTACTCTTACTATGAAAAATTCATTATTCACACAATAGCCAGTTTAAAAAAATTCTAGTAGTTCTCCATCACACTTAAAACAAAATATAAATTCTTTTCCTGGCTTACAATGTCTTAAATGATTTGATTCTGCTCGCCTCCTTGATTCATCTTGTCTTATGCTATGCATCACCCACTCTCTTTCAACCACAGAACTAAATTGTTCATCTCTCCCTAGAATTCTTGCTTTGCGGCTTTTAAATTATTCTGGGCTCCCCTGGTGGCGCAGTGGTTAAGAATCTGCCTGCCAATGCAGGGGACACAGGTTCCAGCCCTGGTCCAGGAAGATCCCACATGCCACGGAGCAACTAAGCCCGTGCGCCACAACTACTGAGCCTGTGCCCTAGAGCCCGTGAGCCACAACTACTGAAGCCAGTGCACGCCTACAGCCCGTGCTCCACAGCAATAGAAGTCACCACAATGAGAAGCCTGCACACCACAACGAAGAGTAGCCCCTGCTCGCCGCAGCTAGAGAAAGCCCACGTACAGCAACGAAGACCCAACGCAGCCTAAATAAATAAATAAAATTAGTTGTTCTTTCTGCCTGAAAAGAGTTTCCTTCTGATCTTGTCATGGCTGGCTAATTATTGTCAATCAGATCTGAGTTAAAACATTTCTTCTTATATTCCCTGATCTCTCAGTCTCCACCATATCACCTTATTTTAATTTTCTTCATACATCTACTATCTGATATCTTTCTTGTTTATTTATTTGCTCATTTACTTGATATCTGTCTCCTGAACCAGACTGGAAGCTGATGGGAGCAAGTACCTTGACTGGCTTATTTACCAGCGTAATCTCAGTATCCAGGGCCTTGCCTGATACATCATGGGAAATTAATAGATAATGGTTAAAAGAACAAATGAATGAAGCAAAGGAAAGCAGTTGTTAAAGCATAAAGTTTGCCTTAATACAGGCCATTGTTCCCATCCCACTAGCTGTGTGATCCTTCTGAATCAGTTTTCTTCTGTAGAATGTGAATAATAACTGTTTCACAGGGGTTTCCTGGGAATTAAATTAGATATCAGGAGTTTTATGTTTCTAAACAATTCCTATTAATGTAGGACCTACATAATAATAAAAACCGTTATGAAACAGACATGGTCTGCTTCAGTCAGCTTCTAACAAATCTTGAGACAACACACAGAAGAAGGAAGTAAAATCAGAATTACAAAATTCTAATTCACTCAGATTACTCAATTACTAGACAGTTGTTTTTAGACAGTTTTTTTTAAAGAGGATTGAATAGAAACTGTATAACTTCCTTAGCTTCTAGTTAAAATCTATTCTTCAAATTATAGCAAAATAAGTAAGTTGTAAATAAGAAGCATGTAAGAGAGGCAGTGCTCCCTTTACACTTTATGTGACTGAATTGTAATCTTGTTTATTTTAAATCATGTCTCTCAAACTATGTTTAAGCCTCAGTACAATTGTGTAGAAATATACAAAAGTCACAGTGCTGTAGTGACACACTGAAAATTTATATAGATGCTTAGGATCACAAGAGTGAAGCAAATTAACACACAGTTTTAAAAAGCTGAAAGACAATTTAACTTGCCTCACTCTTTTGAGCTGCAAATGCTATGTATTTCACATTATTGAGAAATGATCATAATATGTATTTAACAAAATTTGTTAATAAGGAAATTAATTTTATCATGAAACATGGTTGTCTCTATGGTTTTATATATAACACTTAAACCGAACATGTGTCAGATGTTGAGCATTTTCCCCCAAATTATTCTCCTTCACACCATCTCCAACATATAACATATGATGTACTATATGATGACAGAAGGTGTTCTATTTTATGTTATAAGACTATCTCAAGTCCAATAGCTCACCACCAAAAATAAAACCCAACAGTGGATTCAAGACTTTAAGTAACATTTGAAAGCAACCACTGACCTTCTTTTACTGCATGAGATTTGAAATTGGTTAATGCTGTATATGTAGTACTCCATTGTTCTATGGTTGAACATTGGGGTATTTCCAGTGTTGAGACATTACAAAGAGTAAGAATGTAAGAAATATTCTTATATTTGTCTCTAGGTACCTTGAACATAAAGTTGTAGGACATATGTAAGTTCAGCTTTAGTAGGTACTGCCAAACAGTTTTCAAAGTGGTTGCAGTAATTTATATTCTCACTGGCAGTCTACAAAAGTCCCATTCGCTCCATGTCCTCAACCACTTTGGGATTGTCTGTTTTTCACATTAGCTGTCCTTTTTTTTTTTTTTTTTGGTTTGGTTTTTTTTTGTTTTTGTTTTTTGTGGTACGCGGCCCTCTCACTGTTGTGGCCTCTCCCGTTGTGGAGCACAGGCTCCGGACGTGCAGGCTCAGCGGCCATGGCTCACGGGCCCAGCTGCTCCGTAGCATGTGGGATCTTCCCAGACCAGGGCACAAACCCATGTCCCCTGCGTCGGTAGGTGGACTCTCAACCACTGCACCACCAGGGAAGCCCTCCTTTATTGTTTTAATTTGTATTTTAGTAATGACCAATGAAGTTGAGTACCTTTTAAAAAATGTATTGGTCATACAGGTCTGTTCTTTTATGAAATGCTGGCTTGAGTTTTTTGTTCAAAACCCCTAAAGGAAAACATAGGCAGAACACTCTTTAACATAAATCACGGCAATATTCTTTTGGATCTGTCTCCTAAGACAAAAGGAAACAAAAGCAAAAATAAACAAGTGAAACCTAATTAAACTTAAAAGCTCTTGCACCACAAAGGAAACCCGACAAAAATGAAAAGACAACCTAGGGAAAGGGAGAAAATCTTTGCAAATGATATGACTGATAAGGGGTTAATATGTGAACAGCTCATACATCTCAATATCAAAAACAAATCATTAAAAAGTGGTCAGAAGACCTGAATAGACATTTTTTCGAAGAAGACATTCAGATGGCCAAAAGGCACATAAAAAGATGCTCAACATCACTAATCATCAGAGAAAGGCAAATCAAAACCACAATGAGATATCTCCTCCCACCTGTCAGAATGGCTATCATCAAAAAGAACACAAATAACAAATGCTGGTGAGGATGTAGAGAAAAGGGAACCCTTGTATACTGTTGGTGGGGATGTAAATTGGTGCAGCTGCAATGGAAAACAGTATGGAGGGTCCTCAAAAACTAAAAATAGAACTACCATATGAGCCAACAATTCTACTCCTGGGAATATATCCAAAGAAAACAAAAACACTAATTCAAAAGATACATGAATCCCAAAGTTCATAGCAGCATTATTTACAATAGCCAAGACATGGAAGCAACCTGAGTGCTCATCAGCAGGTTGAGCACTGATGGATAAAGAAGATGTAGTATATATCTATACAATGAAATATTACTCAGTCTTTAAAAAAGAATGAAATTCTGCCATTAACAATGTGGATGGAGCTAGAGGGTATTATGCTTAGTGAAAATAAGTCACACAGAGAAAGACAAATACACCTTTGAACCAACCTTAGGACCATCTATGTATGAGCTTCTGATTAAAGAGACTTAAAATGATCCTTATGTTTTAAGACACTACTAATCAGGTTCTCTGTTATTTGAAGCCAAATGTATCATAACTGATACACAACCATTCCTGTTTTTCTTTCCTGAGAGATCTGGGCATTAAATTTTGAAAACTCTGATAGAAATCTATGTCTAAAATAGGAAAAATGATAATATCAATCTCACATTTCAGTGCAAGGGAATGGTTTTATTGGAGAAAATAATATTCAAAGATCATCAACATATCAATTGATTTATCCTCCAGAAAAACATCTGAAATAAAAGTCAGAGTAAGTAGTTTCAGAGAAAATAGGTGTTTCAAAATTCACAAAATTATAGGCATGTAAAATTCAGAGCATTAAATTTCAGAACTCCTCACTCCAATGAGCTGATACTAATTAATCAAAGTCATCTAACTGAGGATGCCTCCAAACTGAATTAAGACTTTATGATTTTTGCAGATTAATTTATTGCATTTCACTAGGATCAGTATTATACTAAATATATACTAAAGCAATTTCTACCAAAAGAGAAAGAATTATATGACAGCCTCTTAAGCAGATTTGGTCAATTATAGTTTTACTACATGGAGATTAACATTTTAAAATTAAAATTTTAGTAACTGCAGACAATTATTTCTTTGTATTTAATGAATTTAATTCAATAATTATCTCCTTCACAGAAAGCTAAAAGTTATTACTTTAATTTAGGAAATTAAAACTTTTAGTAAAGTTACTAATAAGCCTACATATTGATCTGAGCTGATACGCATTACTTTGTGCTTCCCTGGATAATTTCATTCTGCAAAAGTTGTAATTTTAAGATGAGAAGATAATTACTAAGGAAAATAACTTTTTGTCATTTTTTAACTTAGTGTAAATATAAACAGATTGAGGGAAAGATGTATTCAATAGTTTACCAGCAGTCTTTGGCAGAGAGAAAAACTAGGCAGCCAAGGGGGCCATAGTAAACCTGAAGTTGGAATAAAGATTCAAATACTATCTCATTTCTAGTCAGTTCTTTTTCTAGACTAATCATAGATATTCAAAGATACAATAGGGATATTTATGAAGTATAATGAGTCAAATTATAGAAAGCTGTTAAACTTAAATACCCTTATCATTCACCAAAGCTTGAAAGTAGAAATGACATAGACCCTATCCCCAACCTTTTCTTTTGTTGTTGTTGCTGCTTGTTTGTTTTCTTGCAACTTGAAGCTGATGTTATTCAGCAAAGGAGGAAGGGCTGAAGACTGTCTTGGAAGTGGTATTTTTTTCTTGAACTCAACGTACGTGTAATGACTAGCTATTTTGTGCTCAATACTACATAGAATCTTAATCTCACCAAGTAGAAATCAAAGTTAGACCACAATATGAATCAGCACATGGTCAGGTTGCAGAGGAGCTAAGGCTTCATCGTGAAGCTTAACTTGGGCTCTGCCATCAAACATGGTAAATAAGGAATTAGCCAGAGAGAAGAGGGGAAGGCAGCACCACAGCAAGAACAAGGTGATTTGAACCCCCAAATGAACATGGAGAATTTTAAGAAAATTGCAGTAAAAGCTTGCTTTCTTTGAGTAAAGGGTTTAAGCATGAGGATGGCCTTGATTTTGTGCCTTAGACCATAATCTGATGTCTTACATGGATGACCTTGGTTGGATCTAGCAGAAATCATTATCATCCTTTTCCCCTTAAAGATCAAATAAATGTGAGCACAATGTGAACTGACACTTTAGCTCTCATTTGTCAGAGCCTCCTTTTAACCCTCCTTAGACCCCTGCAGCTAGACTTCCAAGCAGAAGTTACTTTGAGCCAAAATTTTACTTTTTCTACAAGAAGAGATAATAACAAAAATGACTATTTTGAAGGGTGAAACTGCTAAGCATTATGTAAATGTTCATTAATTCGAGTTAAAGGAGCTCCATGCAATGGAACTCTAGTATAGATGAAGCATACGTATATAATTACGAATTTTGAGTACTTTGAGTTAATAAGTCCCAAGATAAACCCTCATTATGGCTAAATGCATATTGCAGGATCTTGAACCAGGCCTCAAGATGTTAAGTTAAAAAATAATATAGTCTTCCACCACAAAAAATCCAATGTACATAACTTGATAATAATTCTTGTGCTACTTATTATTATAAAAGAAAACTTAGCAGAGTTCTTTTGGATGCCAAAAACCAGTGGCTATGTCTGTGCTTGAAGTCTGAACTAACCTGGAAATGAGGGGCATACATTTTCCACTGCTATACTGCTTGCAGCTCAAGGAACCCACCTCTGGAAACCTGCTATCCCTTCTAATCCTATCCTGCAGACAGCATTGTCCTCATTATCATAATTCTCTTATTCTTGTGAGGTCCTCGTTATCAGCATATGATTGGTATAGAGAAAAAAATCCAAGTAAAGGAGAATATGCATGAGGCATAGTCACTCTGGAAAAGTTGGGAGTTTCTTATAAAGTTAAAACACACTGTATGACTCAAAAATCCCTCTCTTGGCTCTTTATGAAAGAGAAATAAACTTATGTTCACACACACACACGCACAGGTCAAAATCTCAACCTAAATGGATGCAGAAATCAGTTTCATGAAGTCCTAATTGGGGTCCATTGCCCAGAGTTGTCAAGCTCACAGGATACTGGAAAGACCAGAATAGAAATATCATAAGCTTATTGGCAGTTAAAGAGAAAATAAATGTGGCTTTTCTAGTTTGTTTGAGTCTTAAGAGACTCAGAAAGCAGTTAACGTTCTCAAAGAGGGTTTTTCTTTTCTTTTTTCTTTTAACATCTTTATTGGAGTGTAATTGCTTTACATTGTTGTGTTAGTTTCAAATGTATAACAAAGTGAATCAGTTATCCGTATACATATATCCCCATATCCCCTCCCTCTTGTGTCTCCCTCCCACCCTCCCTATCCCACCCCTCTAGGTGGTCACCAAGCACCTAGCTGGTCTCCCTGTGCTATGCAGTTGCTTCCCACTAGCTATCTATTTTACATTTGGTAGTGTATATATGTAAATGCCACTCTATTACTTTGTCCCAGCTTACCCTTACCCCTTCCCATGTCCTCAAGTCCACTCTCTACATCTGAGTCTTTACTCCGGTCATGCCCCTAGGTTCTTCAGAAACATTATTATTTTTTTTTAGATTCCATATATATGAGCTAGCATACAGTATTTGTTTTTCTCTTTCTGACTTACTTCACTCTGTATGACAGACTCTAAGTCCATCCACCTCACTACAAATAACTCAATTTAGTTTCATTTTAGAGCTGAGTAATATTCCATGGTATAAATGTGGTAGAATGAACATTGTGGTACATGACTCTTTGAATTATGGTTTTCTCAGGGTATATGCCCAGTAGTGAGATTGCTGGGTCGTATGGCAGTTCTATTTCTAGTTTTTTAAGGAACTTCCATACTGTTCTCCATAGTGGCTGTATCAATTTACATTCCCACCAGCAGTGCAAGAGTGTTCCCTTTTCTTCACACCCTCTCCAGCATTTATTGTTTCTAGAATTTTTGATGATGGCTATTCTGACTGGTGTGAGATGATATCTCATTGTAGTTTTGATCTGGATTTCTCTAATGATTAACGATGTTGAGCATTCTTTCATGTGTTTGTTGGCAGTCTGTGTATCTTCTTTGGAGAAATGTCTGTTTAGGTCTTCTGCCCATTTGTGGATTGGGTTGTTTGTTTTTTTGATATTGAGCTGCATGAGCTGCTTGTAAATTTTGGAGATAAATCCTTTGTCAGTTGCTTCAGTTGCAAATATTTTCTCCCATTCTGAGGGTTGTCTTTTCATCTTGTTTACGGTTCCCTTTGCCATGCAAAAGCCTTTACGTTTCATTAGGTCCGATAATCATTAGGTCCGATATGTTTATTTTTGTTTTTATTTCTATTATTCTAGGAGGTGGGTCAAAAAGGATCTTGCTGTGATTTATGTCACAGAGTGCTCTGCCTATGTTTTCCTCTAAGAGTTTTATAGTGTCTGGCCTTACATTTAATCCACTTTGATTTTATTCTTGTGTATGGTGTTAGGGAGTGTTCTAATTTCATTCTTTTACATGTAGCAGTCCAGTTTTCCCAGCACCACTTATTGAAGAGGCTGTCTTTCTCCACTGTATATTCTCGCCTCCTTTATCAAGATAAGGTGACCATGTGTGCGTGGGTTTATCTCCGGGCTTTCTATCCTGTTCCATTGATCTATATTTCTCTTTTTTGTGCCAGTACCACACTACCTTGATTACTGTAACTTTGTAGTATAGACTGAAGTCCAGGAGCCTGATTCCTCCAGCTCCGTTTTTCTTTCTCAAGATTGCTTTGGCTAGTATTTTGTGTCTCAGGGTCTTTTGTGTTTCCATACAAATTGTGAAATTTTTTTCCTAGTTCTGTGAACAATGCTAGTGGTAGTTTGATAGGGATTGCATTGAATCTGTGGATTGCTTTGGGTAGTATAGTCATTTTCACAATGTTGATTCTTCCAATCCAAGAACATGGTATATCTCTCCAACTATTTGTATCACCTTTAATTTCTTTCATCAGTATCTTATAGTTTTCTGCATACAGGTCTTTACTCTCCTTAGGTAGGTCTATTCCTAGGTATTTTGTTCTTTTGTTGCAATGGTAAATGGGAGTGTTTTCTTAATTTCACTTTCAGATTTTTCATCATTAATGTACAGGAATGCAAGAGATTTCTGTGCATTAATTTTATATCCTGCTACTTTACCAAATTCATTGATTAGCTCTAGTAGTTTTCTGGTAGTATCTTTAGGATTCTCTATGTATAGTATCATGTCATCTGCAAACAGTGACAGCTTTACTTCTTCTTTTCTGATTTGGATTCCTTTTATTTCTTTTGCTTCTCTGGTTGCTGTGGTTAAAACTTCCAAAACTATGTTGAATAATAGTGGTGAGAGTGGGCAACCTTGTCTTGTTCCTACTCTTAGTGGAAATGGTTTCAGTTTTTCACCATTGAGGACGATGTTGGCTCTGGGTTTGTCATATATGGCCTTTATTATGTTGAGGTAAGTTCCCTCTATGCCTACTTTCTGGAGGGTTTTTATCATAAATGGGTGTTGAATATTTCAAAAGCTTTCTCTGCTTCTATTGAGATGATGATATGGTTTTTCTCCTTCAATTTGTTAATATGGTGTATCACATTGATTGATTTGCCTATATTGAAGAATCCTTGCATTCCTGGGATAAACCCCACTTGATCATGGTGTATGATCCTTTTAATGTGCTGTTGGATTCTGTTTGCTAGTATTTTGTTGAGGATTTTTGCATCTATGCTCATCAGTGATATTGGCCTGTAGTTTTCTTTTTTGGTGACATCTTTGCCTGGTTTTGGTATCAGGGTGATGGTGGCCTTGTAGAATCAGTTGGGGAGTGTTCCTCCCTCTGCTATGTTTTGGAAGAGTTTGAGAAGGATAGGTGTTAGCTCTTCTCTAAATGTTTGATAGAATTCACCTGTGAAGCCATCTGGTCATGGGCTTTTGTTTGTCGTAACATTTTTGTTTTTTGTTTTTTTTGTGGTATGCGGGCCTCTCACTATTGCAGCCTCTCCTGTTGCGGAGCATAGGCTCCAGATGCGCAGGCTCAGCGGCCATGGCTCACGGGCCCAGCCGCTCTGTGGCATGTGGGATCCTCCTGGACCGGGGCATGAACCCGTGTCTCCTGCATCGGCAGGCGGACTCTCAACCACTGAGCCACCAGGGAAGCCCCTGTTGTAACATTTTTAATCACAGTTTCAATTTCAGTGCTTGTGATTGGTCTGTTTATATTTTCTATTTCTTCCTGGTTCAGTCTTGGAAGGTTGTGCTTTTCTAAAAATTTGTCCATTTCTTCCAGATTGTCCATTTTATTGGCATATAGTTGCTTGTAGTAGTCTCTTAGGATGCTTTTATTTCTGCAGTGTCAGTTGTTACTTCCCCTTTTTCATTTCTACTTCTATTGATCTGAGTCTTCTCCCTTTTTTTCTTGATGAGTCTGGCTAATGGTTTATCAATTTTGTTTATCTTCGCAAAGAACCAGCTTTTAGTTTTATTGATCTTTTTATCGTTTCCTTCATTTCTTTTTCATTTATTTCTGATCTGATCTTTATGATCTCTTTCCTTCTGCTAACTTTTGGGTTGTTTTGTTCTTCTTTGTCTAACTGCTTTAGGTGTAATGTTAGGTTGTTTATTTGATATGTTTCTTGTTTCTTAAGATAGGATTGTATTGCTATAAACTTCCCTCTTAGAAATGCTTTTGCTGCATCCCATAGGTTTTGGGTCGTCGTTTTTTCATTGTCATTTTTTTCTAGGTATTTTTTGATTTCCTCTTTGAATTCTTAAGTGATCTCTTGGTTATTTAGTAGTGTATTGTTTAGCCTCCATGTGTTTGTATTTTTTACAGTTTTTGCCTGTAATTGATATCTCGTCTCATAGGGTTGTGGTCGGAAAAAATACTTGATACAATTTCAATTTTCTTAAATTTACCGAGGCTTGATTTGTGACCCAAGATATGATCTATCCTGGAGAATGTTCCATGAGAACTTGAGAAGAAAGTGTATTCTATTGTTTTTGGATGGAATATCCTATAAATGTCAATTAAGTCCATCTTGTTTAATGTATCATTTAAAGATTGTGTTTCCTTATTAACTTTCATTTTGGATGATCTCTCCATTGGTGAAAGTGGGGTGTTAAAGTCCCCTACTATTATTGTGTTATTGCCGATTTCCCCGTTTATGGCTGTTAGCATTTGCCTTATGTATTGAGGTGCTCCTATGTTGAATGAATAAAAATTTACAATTGTTATATCTTCTTTTTGGATTGATCCCTTGATCATTATGTAGTGTCTTTCTTTTTCTCTTGTAATAGTCTTTATTTTAAAGTCTATTTCATCTGATATGAGAATTGCTACTCCAGCTTTCTTTTGATTTCCATTTGCATGGAGTATCTTTTTCCATCCCCTCACTTTCAGTCTGTATGTGTCCCTAGGTCTGAAGTGGGTCTCTTGTAGACAGCATATGTACGGGTCTTGTTTCTGTATTCATTCAGCCAGTCTATGTCTTTTTTGAAGCATTTAATCCATTTACATTTAACATAATTATCGATATTTATGTTCCTATTACCATTTTCTTAATTGTTTGGGTTGGTTACTGTAGGTTTTTTCCTTCTCTACTGTTTCCTGCCTAGAGAAGTTCCTTTAGCATTTGTTGTAAGGCTGGTTTGGTGGTGTGAAATCTCTTAGCTTTTGCTTGTCTGTAAAGGTTTTAATTTCTCCATCAAATAGGAATGAGATCCTTGCTGGTTAGAGTAATCTTGGTTTTAAGTTTTTCCCTTTCATCACTTTAAATATGTCCTGCCACTCCCTTTTGGCTTGCAGAGTTTCTGCCAAAAGATTAGCTGCTAACCTTACAGGGATTCCCTCTTATGTTATTTGCTGCTTTTCCCTTGTTGCTTTTAATATTTTTTCTTTGTATTTAATTTTTAATAGTTGATTAATATGTATCTTGTTGTGTTTCTCCTTGGATTTATGCTGTATGGGATTCTGCACTTCCAGGACTTGATTGACTATTTCCTTTCCCATATTAGGGAAGTTTTCAACTATAATCTCTTCAAATATTTTCTCAGTCCCTTTTTTTTCTCTTCTTCTTCTAGGATCCCTATAATTTGAATTTTGGTGCATTTAATGTTGCCCCACAGGTCTCTGAGACAGTCCTCAATTCTTTTCATTCTTATTTTTTTATTCTGTTCTACAGTAGTTATTTCCACTGTTTTACCTTCCAGGTCACTTATCCGTTCTTCTGCCTCTGTTATTCTGCTATTGATTCCTTCTAGAGAATTTTTAACTTCATTTATTGTGTTGTTCATCATTGTTTCTTTGCTCTTTATTTCTTCTAGGTCCTTGTTAAACGTTTCTTGTATTTTCTCCATTCTATTTCCAAGATTTTGGATCATCTTTACTATCATTACTCTGAATTCCTTTTTAGGTAGACTGCCTATTTCCTCTTCATTTGTTTGGTCTGGTGGGTTTTTACTTTGCTCCTTCATCTTCTGCATATTTCTCTGTCTTCTCATTTTGTTTAACTTGCTGTGTTTGGAGTGTCCTTTTCACAGCCTGCAGGTTTGTAGTTCTCGTTGTTTTTTGGTGTCTGCCCCCAGTGGGTAAGGTTGGTTCAGTGGGGTGTATGCACTTCCTGGTGGACAGGACTGGTGCCTGTGTTCTGGTGGATGAGGCTGGATCTTGTCTTTCTGGTGGGCAGGACCGCATCCGCTCATGTGTTTTAGGGTGTCTTTGAACTTAGTATGACTTTAGGCAGCCTTTCTCCTAATGGGTGGGGTTGTGTTCCTGTCTTGCTCATTATTTGCCATGGGGTGTACAACCAGCACTGGAGCTTGCTGGTTGTTGAGTGGAGCTGGGTCTTAGCATTGAGGTGGAGATCTCTGGGAGAGCTCTCTCCAACTGATATTACATGGGACTGGGAGGTGATCCAATGTCCTGAACTTGGCTCTCCCACCTCAGAGGCTCAGGCCTGACACCTGGCTGGAGCACCAAGACCCTGTGAGCCACACGGTTTCTTAGTGTCATTCTTCCCCAAAAGTGTTTTGCTCCTCTCAGCCTGGTGCTGATGGTGGTCTCATTCTGCTGTTGTCTCCCTATAGGCAGGCCAAAGCCTGACACACAGTGGGTCCTGAAGAAATATCAACTCTCAAATAGGTTTTAAATCAGATTTGCTTTAGAAATTGACCCTAGTGATGTGTTTCCCTGAAAAACAAACTCTTAGTTAGGGCAGAACAGACCATTAACTTGTTCCAAATGGTGTCCTAGTGTGATCACACCCAGAGTTTGATTTTTTAGCTTCTCTGAGTACATTAACCTCTCTGATTTGTATAAGAATTCTATGAAACTCAACCCTTGTGAAATAAAGATTAAAAGGATTTAAAGGTAATTAAAATAATATTTGAAATTCTTTTAGAGATTATGTAACCTAATCCTTAATTCTTAAGACATTTATCCAGTTCTGTGACATTTTATTCAAGCAGAGCAGCAGACTGTTTTAAATTTGTTTTTTTTTTTAATAAATTTAATTATTTATTTATTCATTTTTTGCTGCTTTGGGTCTTTGTTGCTGAGCACAGGCTTTCTCTAGTTGTAGCAAGCAGAGGCTACTCTTCGTTGAGGTACATGGGCTTCTCATTGCAGTGGCTTCTCTTGCTGCAGAGCACAGGCTCTAGGCATGTGGGCTTCAGTAGTTGTGGCACGTGGGCTCAGTAGTTGTGGCCCGTGGGCTCTAGAGCACAGGCTCAGTAGTTGTGGCGCATGGGCTTAGTTGCTCTGCGGCATGTGGGATCTTCCTGGACCAGGGCTGGAATGCGTGTCCCCTGTATTGGCAGGCGGATTCTTAACCACCGTGCCACCAGGGAATTCCAAGTTTGTTTTGTTTTAATGTGAGTTTGTCTTCTAGTCTCTCTTTTATCTTTTCCAATTTTTCCCTTTGTGAGTTATTTACACTTAAATGAAAATTAAGCATGTTTGTATATTTAGAAGATAAGGAGGAAAAAATTTACAATCAAATTTGCAGTTGAAGAAAACAGAACATTTCCTGTTTTCTCAAAATTTCAGCTAATGCCTCAAAGCTGGAGAAAATGGGTGATACATTATGAGAAGCACATTGGGCTTAATAAGAGCTACCAAAATTGTGTTATTTTTCTCGTTTTTCCCTCAAATTGCCACGCCCTTTTCAAAAGTATTCAACCTAGATAAACGTTAATCTCTATTTTTATCCTAGTTTTTTGTCACTCTAGTAGCCCTTCATATTATTTTGCAATTAGCCTCTTGTTCTTTAGCTGCCCCAGGATGCTTGGATCTGAATTTACAGTGGCAACAAAACAACTTGCCATCAAAGCCCAAGCTGGAACCGAGGCTAGTTAGCTACTTTCAATACAGAGGAATACTTCCTCTGTATTCCTTGCCTTTATAGTGCCTTTGATCTATAATCCACATTGCAAACCCCTCCATCTAATTTATATCTTTTCCCTCCCAGAGCTATCCTTATCTTGCTGATTCTACTTCCACCTCTTTTTACTGGAACTACATGGAATCTCATCTTATTTTAAAGAAACTCCTCTATAATACACAATATCTTGACAATTCCCTCTGCCTCTTGCCCTAACTATAACCTGGCTCTCCTCTAATGATATAAAGTCCTCCACAGAAGCTGTTAATTCTCCTTGTATTTCACAGTGAGAGGATACATTCATCTTTCTCCTGTTTACCTACTGCAATTACATTCTTATTACATTTAATATTCATCCAAAAATCTCTCCTTATTTGAGCCTCTAAAAATTCAGCTATACCCTGTGCTTCTCACTTTCATCCCAGCCATTAACTAGCCTCCACTTTCTTTTATCACCTTTAGTATCCTGATTATAGTCTTTTATTCCACCAATTCCTGTCATTATTCTGAAAGACAATGTCCATGTGGACAACCATCTAACAAACTTCACTCCCATTCCCCTCTGACAAAACATTATTAAGGTCTATATTTTGGGCCTTGTCATCTTCCCAAATTCATCTGAAGTTTGAAAATATAATCAGCACACCTATGTTTATACCTCTACCACTATCTCTTCCCACTAAGCATCCATGAGAACTTATACCTTCTTTACTCAAACTCACCCTAGGAACCAGCACTTCAAGGACATTCTCACAGCACTGTTGTTACTTTCCTGTGACAGTCACACCTCTGCCAGCCTGCTTTGTAAATCTCTATCCTGGAGGACTGACAGATTTGAGTACAAATCAAACCTTCTCTAATTGATAACTGCATGTGCTTAGGCCTTAAATTTCCTGATTTTCAGTGTTCTCATCTATAAAATAAGGAAAATGTTGAAAATATTACATGAAACATTACATATAAAGTGCTAAGCTCATACCTGAATCAATATATTGTAGCCATTATTAACCATATTGTCTTTAAAATGCATTGTCTCTGAAACTATACAGTGCTGGAGAAAATCATAATGGTTAGTTACCACTACAGAGCTGTGATTTTCAACCACAATTAAATACTCAACATTATTGGCCAACTAGTTTTTGTTTTACTCATTAATCTTCCTTCATCATTTATCTTTGTAACTACATAAAATTTTACCAGTCTTCTCAATTTTTCTTCCAGCAACCACCTACACTTCCTTTGCAGTTATCATTCATAGGCAAAACCCAAAGATGTTGCACTGGAGTTGTATTAGCTTATTTCCCATTTATCCCTAAACTTATCTATGTTTGCACTGATCCATCCATCTATATTCATCCATCCATGTATGCATTCAAGAAATACTTATCAAGCAACTGCTATGCACCAGATGCTTGGGATTCAGTGGAGAACAAGACTGAGAGTTCTTTTACTCCTGAATCTGACACTCCACCATGGTAGACAGTCATTGAACAAGTTATTAAAGTTCTCCTAGTGTTACAAAGGAGACAGCAACTTTCTGCAAGTACATAAAGTACTCTTAATTCTGAATATTTTTCAGCTTGTGAAGAAGAGGACGAAAGGTTTATGAAGCAGAAAGAATGGCATATGCTAAACCCTTAGGGAAGAAGAGAACAATCAAGGAACTAAAACAATGTCTCTGGGCCACAAGGAATGAAGAAGGAGAGAACAACAAATGGAGCTGAAACTGCTAGTGATTCACCAAAGCCATTCTCCACTTTTTCCCCATAGTTTCTGGATATATGAATGCCCAACTGCATTAGATTTCCCATCTTCCCTCAGAATGAAGTGTGGTATGTAGCTACATTCTTTCTAATGGTGTCCCACTTCCATGCCTTACCCATAAAACACCCCATGCAAGCTTTTCTACACTCTTTGTTCTCAGGAGTCATCATTGCCAGGCAATGTTCAGAACAACCTTGGAAGTCAAGCATTAGAGATTGCTGAGTTCATCAGCATGGGTCCCAGTGTAGAGCAGAATTCACCTGGTATGCCAACCCTGGACTGTTATAAGACTGAGAAATAAATTTCCACTGCCTTACTTTTGGAGGTCTACCTGTTATAGTGGTTTAGTTTACTCTAACGGGAAAAGTGAGAAAGGGATATTTTATGCAGAATCTTGTAGAGCATAATAAGAACTGGAAACAATTGATGGATGTAAAGAAGAGGGAACAGTCAGTGATATATCATAAGTTTCCAGTTGGAGCTACTGAATGGAAATGGTCATGCAATTTGCAAAATAGGGAACACTGAGGAGCAAATTTAAACATCAAGAACATTAGTTCCATTTTGCACAGATTAAGTTTAAGATGGCTGTGAATAATTCAAGTGGAGATGATTAGTGGGTACATAGCTATACAGGTATGGAACTCAGAAAGGAGATTTCAGCTGGAAAGAAAAATATGAGTGTGGTAGATATAAAAGAAAATTGAAGCCACAGGGATACATGAGATGAGCTCTTACAGTTAAATGCTCTTTCCCTGAGTGGTAAAAAGAAATTTATCTTTTCATTCTCAAACTATTTCTACTAATGGGTATATCTGGAGCAATGTAAGTTGTAGTTAAAGTGCCTGTATTGCCCCAATAACCCCTCAAAAATAGAAGCTGGGACAAACCAAGCCATTAGTACAACTATACAAATATCTACTACAAGTTTATTAATTAAATCATAGTATCCTTCTACTTTAACATAGAAATAGAAATTATACTTTACTTCTAACACAATTGAGCCACAGGAATCCCATGAGTGTATCAAAATATTCTCCTTGTATATTCAGTTGCTGCCTACAGCAAACGTCTTTCATTGTATCTTTGCAGCTAAGCTTTTCGCACTTCTCGTATTTGCCACTGTACTCCTAAGCTTGATCTGAAATCTATTATGCCACTCTTTTCCACTTGAACAACTGCTCTTCAGATGTTGAGCACACATTGCTGCATGTATGGGGAAGGAGAGAGAACCAACTAGTTAGTACGAGCTTACCACGTACTCTACACATGTTATCTCTTTATTCCTCAGAGCAAATCTCATGGGTTAAAAGAAGTGTAATCCAAAAGCACCTGACAAGTTTGACTGGGTATCCTTCCACTCCTGTCCCCTCACCAGCAGATGAAACAGCAAACCTTCAAAGATTTATTAAACCTGTCCCAGTATGTGGAAGGTTTGCTCTTATTCCATAGGTCTCATCAAGGTCAAATTTCACCAACTAGTCAATGCTTCTCTAGCACATACTAAGCACCAAAATAGGACTCAGATGGGAAAGACTCTAACTTATGCATACTTTATATAAGCAACAAAATTTTTGAAAACAGAAAGTTGGAACCTTGTCTCAATTACATTAGGAAGGAGAAGAGGTGAGGAAGAATGGAGTTCAAGGTGCTGGTTAAGGTATAAACCAGATTCCTATACCTCCTGATATTAGGAATGGACATCTGAGAATGGACAACTGAGAACTAGACTCTTCTCTATGCAACTTCCTACTTGGCATAACCATATGTTTGTCAAACGGGGTCATATAACATGTACATACCTGATTCTGATCTCCAACCCCCAAACTGATTTTTCTCTCAGTCTTCCCCATCTTAGTAAATGTTACCATTACATACCTAGTTGCCCAAGTCAAAAACTTATAAGTCTACACTGTACACAAAAATTAACCCCAAATCAATCTTAGGTTTAAATGTTGAATGTGCAACTATAAAACTTCTAGAAGAAAACATAGAAGAAAATCTACATAACCCTGGGTTTGGTGATGAGTTTTGCATATACCAAAAACATGATCCATGAAAGAAAAAATTGACTTTAGATTTTATCAAGTTTAAAAGTCTACCCTGCAAAAGACACTGTAAGGAGAATGAGAAAATAAGCCACAGGCTGGAAGAAAATATTTTCAAAACAAATATCTGATAAAGGAGTTATATCCAAAATTGCAAAGAACTCTTGTATCCAAAATATACAAAAAAACTCTTAAAACTCAACAATATAGAAACAACTGAATTTAAAAATAGGCAAAAGCTCTGAGCAGACGCTTCATCAAAGAAGATACACATACAACAAACATATTAAAAGATGCTCACTATTATTTGTCATTAGGAACTGCAAAGGAGAACAACAGTGAGATACAGCTACGCCCACATCTATTAACATGGCTGTACAGCAGAAACTAACACACCATTGTAAAGCAATTATACCCCAATAAAGATGTTAAAGAAAAATAATAATCTAATGGAAGATGAAGACCCTCCATGAAGTGATAGGGAAAGAGAAAAAAGGACTTCACATGATGGTGACTGTGAGGATTTAAACTGACATGTATATATTAAATTACTACTAAGCATGAGGTCATATAAATTTCCTTAGGAGTGAAAAGACCAAAAACAATTTCGATTTGAAAAAATAATTCAGATGACAGAAATATAGAATTGTATAATACAATTTGATACTTAATAAATATTGTAATTGCTCTATAATCAAAATAAATAAATTAATTAATTAATAATAAAATGGCTATGATCCCCAAAACTGACAATATAATTACTGGTGAAGATACAGAGCAACAGGTCTCTCATTCATTGCTGGAGGAAATGCTTCTATGTTTTGGAAGAAAATTTGAATTCACTTCTCCTATACAGACTATTTTTAAGACTTTTTCTTAAGTGTAACCATAGCAACTCATATATTGGAAATCAGAATTTAAATTATTATGTATTTTACAAATGAACTTATTTACAAAACAAAAACAGAGTCACAGATGTAGAAAACAAGCCTATGGTTACCAGAGGGGACAGCAGGGGTGGGGAGGGATAAATTGGGAGATTGGGACTGACATATACACACTACTATATATAAAAAATAAAATAAAGTAAAATAGATGATTAATAAGGACCTATATATAGCACAGGGAACTCTTCTCAATACTCTGTAATCAGCTATATGGGAAAAGAATCTAAAAAAGAATGGATATATATATATGTATAACTGATTCACTCTACTGTACAGCAGACAATAACACAACATTGTAAATCAACTGTACTCCAATAAAAAATTTTAATAAATAAATTATTATGTACTTTAACATATCTGAGTTGGAACAATACTACAAAGTAAAATTGAACTCCAGGAGCAGATATTCCAAAATATTTATTTTTCTAAGTATTTCTATAAGAAATCATGACATACACTGAAACAGTCTTTTTGATTTTTCATAGTTATGCTCTTACACTTCAGGAAAAACAAGATTCAAATTCTATTGAGAACTCCTTAATTGTCCTTCTGCCTTTTCTTTTATACAAGTGAATTTAATATAGGTGATTTTTTTGCTCTGAAAACTGAGTTTGTTGAGAATTTCAGTTTTTCTTATGCATCCCCCAGACATTATTTATTGTTTTATTGTAAAAAAAAAATAATTAAACTGTTTTTGAAAAGTAAAATTATTGCCTCTATCTTAATACCTTTCTTTTTCCCATATTATGATCTTGTCCTTGTCCACATGCATTCATATTTTAAATGGTTGGAAAAATGTCATATTATAAATTCTCCACCTCTATTCATATTCCATATTTGTTTCAGCCAGTATTTGGGTATACTTTCCAGTCCTGTACAATGCCCCATATCCCAGTACTTTTTCAGTTTTAGGAAAGAACATGGAGACTGTTAGATTCTACATTCCTTGGAGTGGCTCTGAGTCTTGAGTGATGAGAAAATCTGAATGGCTAGGAGAGCAGGGCACTGTCCCCCCAAGCAGGGCACTCTTCCCCCCACTTGTAAGAAAGAAGGCAAAGTTGTCAGTAATTTCCAACTTTCTTTTTTATATCATCTCCCCTTGCAGAGGTGCTTCCCTTGTGAATTCACAGTATTCTTTTGCTGTTCCTAGTCCCCATGAAAGAAGTCAGCAATATGCTAAAATCCAGCTAAAGATATTGTGACTTAATATGTTTATTTTAAAAAGTGTTCCACTCCCTCTCCCTGGAGAGAGCAAGCCTTCAATCCAAAAGGAGCAACTACACAACAGTGAAATGCTAAGAATTATAGGATCTGGGTGGTAGAGGTATTTTGGAGATGTCTTTCTGGCACCCTTCAATTGCCTTCCAAAAAATGCAAAGCCTGCTGCAAGCACATATGCCCAAAGATATAACAGAGAATTAAGCCTGTAATTACAGAAAGACATAGTTCAATTAATTCACTTTTTATCATTAATTGTTCCTAAGTGGATCATAAATTAGGACTGCCACTTATCTACATATTTGCTGGCTTGATAATTAATTACGTGACCCAGTATGCACTCCTATAGATCAAGATGTTTTCCTCTGCTGTTCACCAAATTCTATATTTCTCCTTAAGTTTTGCTTAGTACAACAGAAAATGTTTTCCTACTCTGCTTTTTATATCCTGTGCTCTGCAGTTTAGTACATATTCAAACTTAGTTTTAATAAGAATTGCACACTTCCACGACTGTTCCTAAATTTCATTCTCTTCTCCCATGTGTGTGAAAGAAGGACTTTGTTCCTTAGTACTGCCCTCATTTGAAGTTATTTACTTTCTGTAGTGGATGCTTTGAATAGTCTAATCGTACATCTCACAAACCGAGAGAAAACGTTTCTTGAATCATAAAAAAGCATAATTATGAAATATAATAGATATGGTAACTTTAATATATTGCAATTTTCAAAGTCCCAGGCCTAATACTATCCTCTCCAACAAATATTCCCTTGTATAGGGGAGAGGCTTGAACTTCCAGAGCTTGTCAGAGGAGCATGAAAATGCATAACTTCCACAAACCAAAAGGGATACCCTGGAATTTAGCCAGGCTTGTTCAGCCTTTAATGGACATCCTTCCAGGATAATAGTTGGCTGTGGATAATAACCTGCAGAAATATTAGTACAGAAAGCAAAAATACCAGTTATAAAAACTTTCCAGAAACTGGGCATGGAGGGAACCTACCTCAAGATAATAAAGGTCAAATATGACAAACCCACAGCTAACATCATACTCAACAGTGAAAAGCTGAAAGCATTTCCTCTAAGATCAGGAAAAAGACAAGGATGTCCACTCTCACCACTTTTATTTAACATAGTTTTAGAAGTCCTAGCCACAAAAATCAGAAAAGAAAAAGAAATAAAAGGGATCCAAATTGGAAAAGAAGAAATAAAACTGTCACTGTTTGTAGATGACATGATACTATACATAGAAAATCCTAAGGACGCTACCAGGAAACTACTAGAGCTCAAAAAACTAATGCTCAGTAAAGCTGTTTAAAGTAACCAAAGTCAGACCGATAGTGGTATAGAGAGCTGTGAATCAAACACAGATTTGTCTGGTAACAGTGCTCATTCTCCAAACACTCTTCTATATTGTTTAATTCCCAATACCCAATTCTGTACTTCACCCATTAAACTACTTGAAAAAAATCAATTCATACTATTATACTTCAAAAGTAATTACAAGTGTGAATACTTAGCTGTCCTGCCAAAATACTGAGCGACTGTCAGTGACACAGTATATATTGAAAATGCTATTCTATAGTGTTAAATATAAGTTGAAAGTTTTTCATACCTGTTGGATTATAGCCCAGAGAATCAAACGAACTAAACTAGCTCCTTCTTAGAAAAGAAATAGAAAACAGTATGGACAGTATGGACTGTCCATTATATGGACAATTTAAAGCAGTATATGATAGAGTCATTGAAGGATGGGTGGGTAATTCAGGCAATAATTCAGGCTGTAGTTTATAAAAATATTTTCTCTAAACTTAAAAAATAAAAGTCCAAAAATAAAGTTACCAAACCAATTTTTTTAAAGTACGTATTGTATCATTCTTCAATTTGTATTGGAGTATTGTGCGTAGACTAAAAATTAAACATGTCTGATATCTCATATGTTGACTAAGGCCAATATAACATTTCACTGTGGTCTATCCACACAGTTTTTCAGCCTTGGTGTATGGACTCAATTCATTTTTATGGGGGACTTTCCTGGGAGTTATTGAATGATTAGCAGCATCCCTGGCCCCTAGATGCTAAGTAGCACCCTTTTTCAGTTGTTACAACCAAAAATGTCTCCAGACTTTGACAAATGTCCTAGGTTGGGTGGGGGGAGGGACTCATAATTGCTCCCAGGTGAGAATCATCGATCTTTGGGAATGAGGTACATAATCTGGCTCCTGCCCATGAATACTGCTCTGCTTCTTGTTCAATCTTTTCTAATCCCACAGATCCTTCTGTCCCTGAGGACAAGGACCTAGTCTCAGCATTTCATATACTTTAACCATTCCAAACTTCACCCAATAAGACAACCTTACACTGTAGGCTCGATTTCTACATTCATTTTACATATGGAGAACATGAGGCACAAAGAAATTGAGTAATTTGCTCAGGGTCACACAACTGATTTTTCTGACCTGCAGCAAAATCCAGCAATGGGCTGTACTCCAAAGATCAGAATGAAATATAGCATAGTCAACAGAATCTGACAAACCTGAGTTCAAAAATCCAAACTCATTATGTGACTTTGGATTTAACCACTCCATCTCTTGGTTTCTTTATATGTAAAAAACAGTAAAGGACACAAGCAAGTAGGTAAGAATAAAGTGCTAAGCAGTTAGTTGCCATAGAGAGGTGGTGTAGCTAAATGGTTAGGGACAGTCTTTAGCGCCAGTCTGCCTGAGTTCAAATCATAGTCCCATCAGTCACTAGCTGTGTGACCTTGGTTTAAATCACTCAACCTCTGTGGATTCCAGTTCTCCATTTGGAAAATGGGATAGTAATGGAACAAGGTTGCAGCACCATTAAGCAAATTAGCATATGCAAAGCACACCAAACAGTGCCTGGCACATAGTAAGTGCATGTAAGTGCTTTCTGTAACTGTTACTGCTAAACCTGAAATTCTTCCCAATTCTTAAAGTTCCTTTTAAAAATAATCTACTAAGGAATTGCAGAAGAACCCGTGACTGGTCTAGGTTTTTTTCTCTGGTCTCTAAGGCACTTATGGGGGAATGGATCTGAGACTGCAGCACTAAGTTTAGGAATGTACTTGGAACCAGGAAAGGTCTATCATAGCCTGGAAAGTCTATCGTCGATGAGGGCATTCCTGATTTCTGAATATACTCTATCCTGTAATTCTACTGTGTTGTGTATACTCCATGATCATTAAGCTGGACCTTGAGGTAGTATCTGGCAAGTATTAGACTAGGTTACATGCAGGACTGCTAAATAGAGAAAATTATGCTTCTAGATGGGATCCTCAGTCACTTAGACCTCACTATGTGCAATTATGTATCTCCTGGTGAAGTTTAAGACCAGGGATCCTGTACCTCCCTCTGCCAAAGAAAATGTTGCTGATCCATCCCTGTACCACGTATTTTGGATAAGCTTCCTCTAAATTCTTTAGATAAGTAGACCTTGTTCCCTCTACTAAGCAGTATATGCACCTGGTATTTACCTTTTACTGATATTTATTAGTAAAGTGGTAATCCAAGCCCTTGATATGTCATATTCTTGTATGTCCTCTTTCTCTGTATATAAAGCTTTTGGCCTGTCATTGCAACTTCACAACCAGTCATAACTGGTATATCTTTCTCCATTTTGTCCCACATTGTTCTTATCAAGTTCCATTCATAAAATCTGTTACTTTTCCTTTGTTTTATTTTTATCACTTCTTCCTATGTGAATTAGTTTTGTTTTTATTTTTGTGGTGCTATGGATGTATGGGTGCATTCTGCTTTCCCTAGTTTCTCTTCTTCAAATTCTATTTTGATCTTGTTCATTTCTTAATAGATAACTAAAATTTTCCAAATTATCTTCCAAGAGGAGTTCATTCATTAAACATAAATGTTATTCAAAAATACCCTTCGGAATCATTATTTTCACCACTCCTTTACTTTTATTCCATTTAATTACTTTGATCCTATGACTATTACTATGCAAGAAAATAAAACAAGTCACACCAAAACGCCGCACACACAGCAGACTGCCCTGAAGAGCCGTCCCTGTTCCAGAAGCTCTTAATTGTTCCTTCTTCCCTTCCTTTTTCATTTCCACTCTCAATGGTTCCTTCCTACACTTCAGGATCGAGTCATGCCTTCCGCTGTTATCCTGCTCCCCCCAGGTTCTTATTCTTATTCATTCTAGAAGGTAAAAAAGCTATCATTTCTTCTTACAGCTCTTTCTCAGAACTCTCTTGTCTCTCAAAACTATTCCATATCTTCACATTCCTCCTCTCTCCAAATAATTTCTTCTGAAACCCTGTGGGATTTCTCCTGAGAGAGAAATAATTTCATTTCATCATTATGAAGCAGTATTATTTCATTTACCGGTTTTGCTTTCCTAGAATCATAAAATTAAGTGACAATAAGGACAGGATTAAAACAAAGCTCCATTTATAAACACTGTGATGCTTTCATCAGTGCCTACACGAGTCCTTTGTTTTATAATACGTAACTATGCCAACCATCTTCTGCACTTGATTATGGCCTGAACTCATTCCTATGAGCCTCACAGACAAAACCCCTTTAGTCCATTTTACTTAAGCCTGTTCTGTAGGCTTAAATGTACTTGAAACAGGGAAGGAAACAGCATTATTCAAAGCAAAGCAAGATTTGAGTGTGGGAATGGGGTAGAGGGTATGGAAGCAGGAGAAGCCTAAAATGGGAGGTTCATTCATTCATTCATCAAAAATGCACTGAGCAGCTTAAACGCAGGCCCTGGGTGCTGGGGACCCATCAACAATGAAAGTTGGGGACATTATAAAGACTTTTTTATACAGTGCTAAGAAGTTCAGGCTTTTCCTTCTAGATATTAGAAACCATATAATGGTATTAAAGAAAGAATTTATATGATCTTATTTTTAAAATGACTGGTTATATTGTGGAACAAGAATTGGAGTGGAACATACTGTAGGAAGACAGTATAAGAAAGTTACAGTTTACACAGTCAAGGTAAAGGACCAATAAGAAGACCAAACAACAATGGTAGCTGTAGAATTAGAGTTGAAAATGCCTAAAAGGCACAGTAAACAAAACTGCATGATTAAATGTTTGGAATTTGGGAATATTGGCAAATTTTTTCTTAATTCCCAACGTAAAACTAGTAAAACTGGGATTAAAAGGACTTCTTAATCCCATTGAATTAAAACTATTTTATTAACCATTTTATAATCATATACCAGTAACTATTATAATTATACAAATACTTTAAATTAAAAAATATGAAAATCATATTAATGGATTTAATGGGGGGTTTTAGTAATGCCTTCTTTATTTCCACAATTCATGACAATAGAGAATAAATAAAACCAAGAGTAAAATAAAGATGATTTCAGGTAAGAAATAGCTATTTTGGGGAGAATTAAGAATATAATCACCAATGCTGATATTATACCCTGTTTTTAATTATTCTACATAATCAAGTCAAGCCTCTCTTTTCCTCCTGTATTTTACAAATAATTCATTAGCAATAAAAACCATCATTAAGACAAATCATCTCTAAATGTCTTCAATAAATTTAATACTAAATAAACAACTTTGTCCATGTTAAAGACACACCTAAATTATAATTACCTTGTTTTAGCTAATTTAAGCAAATTTGTCTTTTAAAGTTTAAAATACACATGCTACTCCTTATTTTATCAAAGATGTAAGTTTTTCCCCTTTGACTTTTCGCTCAGGCTCAGCGGCCATGGCTCATGGGCCCAGCCGCTCCGCGGCATGTGGGATCTTCCCGGACCGGGGCACGAACCCATGTCCCCTGTATCGGCAGGCGGACTCTCAACCACTGCACCACCAGGGAAACCCTCCCCTTTGACTTTTAAACGCCAAATAATTCAGTAATAACACATCAGACAGCTATGAATATAGATGTTCTACAGACTCAGGGAATTCTTATAACCTTACGTTGCCTTTCCAATTCCACCCTGATCTGATGCTTTGTGCCAGATACTTTCATATGCACTGTCTTGTTTAAGCTCTACAACCATCCGGAGAAGGAGGATTTTACAAAAGAAGAAACTGAAATTTCTAAAAAATAAGGTGTTTTCCAGATCACATGAATCATAAGTGGTAGAAATAATAATTTCAAGTCTGGTATCATTCTATATTGCTGGGATATCATTGAAAATACTCATATTGCCATGCACAGTGATATGGTAACAGCAAATATTAAGGGGAAAAAGGAGTTCCAGAAGAAAAATTTAACAAATTATATGGAAGGCAAAATGGTCTCCTTTTTTTGAGTATGAGAAATACTCCGCTTTCCTGAAATCTAACATGCAGTCACTATGAGGGCCTAAACTGGGTCGTTTTTACTGCAAGTTTACAATCATCTAACTTATTACTATGGCCCTCCAGAACCACTTGGGGCAGGAGCTTCTAGACTGTCTTTCAGCAAGATAACAGAAATGTTCTTCGGAAAACATTCTTTTCTATGCTGTAGAGATGTCTCAGCGCATATGGCCACTCTCTGGCTTAGTTCCAGGTTCTGCTTTGCAGTTTAAACAATCCTTTGTAGAATTAATCATCAATACTGTTAAAGTACAGATGGGGCCCTGTAGGACAGAGGAGGCTGAGTAGAGCAGACAAGTTAATAAGCTAGAAAAATACAGGCTGATACTGGTGTTCTTGCATACTCGCAGGCAGGATTTTTTTGAGTAATATGATATGGGAAACAACAGAATTACCAAATGTTTACCAAGGTTACATATTTAACAAATAAAATAACATAAAATAAAGAAAAAAATTTAAATATCTTCTCTTTTCATAATAAAAATAAGGTTGAAAAAGAAAAAATTAAAACAATTTCCCTCTAGCATCTAAATAAGAAGTAAAATAAATTTTATAATTATATTCACAGCAGGAAAGTTCTCCAAGATGATTAATATAGAGAAACAAAGGTACATTGTGTGATTCCATAATAATAACTTAAAGAATATAGGAAAACAATATGATTACTTTTACCAGTATTATATATTTTGATGTTATCAACCAACATTGAGGTAAACCATTATGAAGAGAGTGAAATGGAGCTTCACGATCGCATGATTTAAATAAATAGAAATAAGCTAGAAAGACTTCCCTTTACCCCCATGCTTTCTTCCCCTCCATCACATACAATCCCAACTCAAGTTGTTCAGCCAATATTTTTAAAGAAATTGAACAGCCAGCCCCAAGTCCTCTAGACCAGAAAGAAAATCTTGGACAGAATATTTTCTAGTTTTATATTTGTTGCTTTTTGTGACAAAACTTTTAAATTAAAGTTTAAAAAAAAGTGAATAAAAAGTGTTCTCCAGTTATTATGAGTAAAGATAGATAGACAAATCTGGCTACACAATCTATTAAGTAGGACCATATAAAGAACATCAACTTTCATAAAGCTACTGACAAATTTTTAGAGGTTAAGTTTCAATAACAAAAACTGTATTATTATATGTTAATTACTGTAGCAGACCGATACAGTGGTGTATTAGTCTGCTCTGGCTGCCATAACAAAATACCATAGACTGGGTGGCTTAAGCACCAGAAATTTATTATCTCACAGTTTTGGAAAGTAGAAATCTAAGATCAAGGTTCTGGCTGATTCAGTTTCTGGATTCTCTTCCTGGCTTGCAGATGGCTGACTTCTCATGCTGCCTTCACATGGTCCTTCCTCAGTGTGCGCTCATAGAAAAAGAGAGAGAGTAAGCGCTCTGAAATCTCATCTTATAAGGACACTAATCTTATTGGATCAGGGTCCCATCCTTATGGCCTCATTTAACCTTAATTACTTTCGTACGCCACATACAGCCACACTGGGAGTTAGGGTTTCAACATATGAACTTGAGGACACAAACATTCAATCCATAACAATCAGCATATATAACCTTTTCTTTTTTAAAAAAATACATTAATGTAGTTTTAAAACATTAATCCATTATTATTTTCCATTCTTGTACTATAATATTAATTTTATTTATTATTTTTTTTCATTGGTATGATCATATATACACAATTTATGAAAAGAAAATTTTCATGATCTCCCTTTTTTCCTAACCATTATTTTTGCTTTATTACAAGACTATTACTGGAAGTAATTTTGTCTTATAAATAAACTGTTTGAAGTGTCAAATATGCTAGGTATAAAACTTATTGTTTCTGTTATCATAATCCCCATAATCAACTTTGTATCACATAGATCATATCTTAAAATTCCAGGAAGGATTTGTGACTTAAGGAAAATTAGATAGCATCTCTAGAATGCAGGTTTCTACTCCATAAAATGATGTGTGTGCCTTACAGGCAGGAGGGAAGAGACAGAAAGTAGGTAAAGTTGTGTTCTTTAAAAGATTAGTTTCATAAGCTCATAATACAATTTCTATAGTCAAGTAAGTTGGGGAAATGCTGGTTACTTTATAACACAATTCTCAGAGTACCCCTCACCTCCACAGCACTCTCAATCCTCCTTACCCTGCTCTCCTTTTTTTTATAGCATATATGGCCTTCCTTACACTATATAATTTACTTTTCATTATATTTATTATTTATTTGTCTCACTCGCTAGAAGTTAGGGAGTTACATCTGTTTTACTTTTTGATGTATCTCAAGCACTTAGAATAATTCTTGGCACACAGAAGGTGCTCAATAAATATTAGCTGAATGAATTAATAAACAAATGAATGAAGTTATAATGTGCTACTGTGCATATGAATTCCAAAACAGCAATGTAATATATGAACATGTCTTAAATGTATTTGTATCTAGCAAATGTTTGTCATAGAACTCCCCACAAGACTAGTGTGCTATTTTGAATAAAGGGTAAAGAAGGCTTCTCTGAGGAGGTGATAGTTGAGCTAAGATTCAAGAAAAATAAACTTCCATGCAAAAAGCCGGAGAAAGAGTATCCTAAATGTTGAGAATATCAAGTGCCGATGTTCTGAGGCGGAAAAGGGTTTGGCTTACTCAAGGAACAGAGAAAAGGACAGAATGGCTAGAGTAGAATAAGCTAGAGGGTAAAAGGTTAACATGTGATCTCAAAGAGGTATCCCGGGGCCAAATCATACTGAGCCGCCTTGGCAGTAAAGATCCTGGACTTTATTCTAAATGACATGGGAAACCACTGAAGGGCTTTAAGCAAGGAAGTGTCAGGATCTGATAATATGTTAATAAAAATTAATCTGGCAACTACGTGGGCATGAATCAAGAGAGGAAGCAAAGACAGTAGTTAAGAAGCTACTCCAATTGTCCTGGCAAGATATGATTGTGGCTTAGTCCAAGGTGATGGTAGTAAAGATGGGAAGTAGACAGATTTAAAATATATTCTGAACATGCTGATGGATTCTGTGAGGAGGGACTAGAAAAAAAATGGAGAAATAATATATGACTTTTAGGTTTGGGACTTGTATAATTGGGTGGATGGTGGTATCACTTACTGGGATGGGGGAGACAGCCTGAAGAAGACTTGAGGAGTGGGGAACAATTAAGGGTTTTGGTTTGAAAATTTTAAGTTTGTGGTGCCTATTAAGCATTCAAATGGACATGCTCTATAAGCATTTGGATGTATAAATCTGGAGCTCAGAGTATAGACAGGGATAGATATATTTAATTTCATAACTATTAGCATTTAAAACATTGTGTCTAAATGAAATCACCTAGCTAGAACGTATGGATACGGTGATTTCAGGTAGAAGAGAAGGACCAGCAGTGCAAGAAGACCAAAAAAGAGGAACTAGCTTAGAGAGTCTAGTTTTAAGGAATGAAAGGTGAATCATATTGAATGTTGCTGCATGATACAACAAGATGAGTACAGAGAAGGTTCACTAGAGTTTGATGAGCAAACAGTAGGTGAAGAATAGAGAGAACAAGTTAAGACAACAGTGTTTTGAAAACTAGAGTAAAATATTTAGGGGAAAATGAAATGAAGGAATAGACTTTTTAATCAATGACATAAGAGCATATCAAATAAAGGTGAAAATAAACCACTAGAAAGGAAGCCTATTATGATACAATTACTTCAAAAGATCTTGAAAAATTGAGAGAAGCTGGGGTTTGCACCACAAGCAGAAGTATTGGCCATGATAGGCTTTAAAGGAAGATAAAGAATATGACTCATATTCTCTTATGGAGATGGGGTTACAGCTATCGAGCTAAGAAGATGAAAGCACTCCTGTGTGGTTGTTTCTATTTTCCCAGTAGAGTAAGAGCAGCTCTTCAGCTAAAAGCTGGAGGGTCAGCTGAAAGGAAATGTTACATAGGTTATAAGGCTGGAAAATAGATAGGCCAGAATGTGAATAAAATCATAAGGCAGATGATAGGGAGTCAAAATATTTATAAGCAGAGGAATGCAATTATTAACTCTATGTTTTAGAAAGATGACTGTGGCAATGTGAATGATGGAGTTGAGACCAGTTAAAACACAATAATCCTTGGCTGAAAAGTGCCCCACACTAAGGTCCTGGTAGCAAAGATTTTATTAGGGGGGCGTGGAGAGCAGGTTGAAGAGCTAGAAAATAGAATAGTTAGAAAATAGTGCATGGCAGGGTGGCAGGGGGTGGGGTGGGTATTTATCTGTCTCCACTAGAAAGCAAACTCCATAAGAGCAGGGATTTTATTTTGTTTACTATTTTGTCCCAGTGCCTAGGATATTCTCAAGAAATATTTGTGGAATGAATAAGTACATAAATAGTAAGCTTCTAATAAATGTTTCTTGATTAAATTTCCCAAAGCTCAAGATAATTTTTCTGTTTGTTTTCTAAAACAAAAACATGTTTTTGTTTTTTTCTGGTCCATTGTAATGTTTTCTGATGATACTACTCATTTTTAATACTTTTCATTTTCAATTCCAGATTTCTTTTACTTTTACTTCTAAAGAGTTATTTACAACAATAATTTGAGACAAATCATAATAATATAACAAAACAATAATATTCCACTAGGTTAAATTATGTATTTATTTGTAAATTTATGTGTCTCCTCCCACTAGAAATAAACACTATGAGGACAGATACTCTTTTTGTTGTTGTTGTTATTGATTTCTTTTCACTGATGTAACTCTTAGTTCCCAGAACAGTGTCTGGCACATGGTAGAGTGAACTATGAATTTGATATAGAGAATGAGGAAAAGAGTGAATTTGAATAGAATTACAAAGATTTACAGCCTTGAAAGTGGATGGATAGTGATAATATTAATCAAGAATGATATGAAGGAAACAATTTTGGGGCAGGGTGGGGAATATGAGTGAGGTCTGAGATACCTGTTTGAAACAAATGGGTATCGCATTAGGACATGCTTTATAAAATTAAAATAGCACCTATAGAAGTGACCTCTAAACTAGTTTGTCTAACTCTCCTTAGTCCACCAGCATGGCACAACCCAGTTAATACATTTGAAGCGCAGCACATTGGGTACAGTACATTTTTAAAAGAAAAAAGAAAAGTGGGGTAAATCGTCCCTCTCTTCTTCCATCCCTGACCCCAAGATAAGAGACGATTACAACTCTGCGTCTTCCTTGGGATGGAAATAACTAGACATGTTTATAATGTTAACACTCCCTTTTGGACCCTGAGTCACTTTTCCTGGACCCACATCTGTTTCTCATAGAGTAAGCGATCAAAGGCAAGCTAGATCTCAAAGCACAACAGTGCTGTGTAATGCAGGAGTCCCAGCCTTGAGAGAGCCTGGCATCTTATATTTCTGCCACATTCCTGGCCTGTGACCATCATGAACAGGCCCTTTCCTGAGTAAGCCATCGATCTCCCTCTGCTGCAGCAGAAGTAGCAGCTCAGCTCTTATTGGTTTATTTCACCTAAGACCTATTGATACTAATGAGGATAGCAAAGAATTATAACTTCTCCAATATTTTGCCTTATTAAGGGGCAGAATTCAGTAGAACAGTTATTACTTAGATATTAAAAGATTCTTCTAACCATCTCATACTGATCAATGTAAAATTTTCTCTGATTCATTGTACATCAATGTTAAATCTAATCTTGATTAGTGAGAATCTTAGTGCCCTTTTCTGGGGGAGATTATTGTAATACTGCTCTGTAGGAAATTTGTTCTTCAGGTTTATAATTCATACCCTTTTCTCCTAAGCTTTCCCAAATAATTAAAATAACAGTAACAAAGCAAACAATTCTATAGCCCTTACTGTGTTCCAGGCACTCTTCTAATTGTCTTACATATATTAAATCATATAATCTTTATAACAATATTGTGAAATAAGTACTATTATTTTCCTCACTTTATAATGTAAAACTGAAGTTTAGAAAGATGAAGTAACAATCCCAAGATGGAGCACATCAGTAGTGGAGCTCAAATTCTAACCTAGGCATTGTGGTTCCAAATACTGAGATATGCAAATGTATTATTATGTAACAATATTGTGAACTTTATTTTTTAAATTAATTTTTATTGTAGTATAGTTGCTTTACAGTGTTGTGTTAGTTTCTACTGCACAGCAAGATGAATCAGCTATATATATATATATATATATATATATATATATATATATATATATACAGTCTTCTTTGGATTTCTTTCCCATTTAGGTCACCACAGAGCATCAAGTAGAGTTCCCTGTGCTATACAGTATGTTCTCATTAGTTATCTATTTTATACATAGTATCAATAGTGTATATATGTCAATTCCAATCTCCCAGTTCCTCCCACTGCCCCCTTTCCCCCTTGGTATCTGTACATTTGTTCATTCTACATCTGTGTATCTATTTCTGCTTTGCAAATAAGATCATCTATACCATTTTTCTAGAGTCCATATATATGCATTAATATATGATATTTGTTTTTCTTTCTGACTTACTTCACTCTATATGACACTCTCTAGGTCCATCCACATCTCTACAAAGGACCCAATTTTGTTCCTTTTTATGGCTGAGTAATATTCCATTGTATATACACCACATCTTCTTTATCCACTCCTCTGTTGATGGACATTTAGGTTGCTTCCATGATGTGGCTATTGTAAATAGTGCTGCAATGAATATTGGGGTGTGTGTGTCTTTTCGAATTTGTGTTTTCTCTGGGTATATGCCCAGTAGTGGGATTGCTGGGTCATATGGTAGTTCTATTTTTAGTTTTTTAAGGAACCCCCATACTGATCTCCATAGTGGCTGTATCAATTTACATTCCCACCAACAGTATAAGGGGGTTCCCTCTTCTTCATACCCTCTCCAGCATTTATTGTTTGTAGATTTTTTGAAAGTGAAAATTTTTTCAATAAAATATTTCCCAAGAAAAATCTACATATAGGTACTAAAGAATAAAATAATTTTCAAAATGCCAACATAGAGATTTGAAAATATTTTAGCATTGCTTAAATACTATAAATCAATATTATAGTTGTAAACTGAAAATATTTGAGATGCCTGTGAGGATAGTACTTCCTGAGGAAATTAAAATTGGTAGCCCGTTCCCTGGTGGCGCAGTGGTTGAGAGTCCGCCTGCCGATGCAGGGGACACGGGTTCGTGCCCCGGTCTGGGAAGATCCCACATGCCGCGGAGCAGCTGGGCCCGTGAGCCATGGCCGCTGAGTCTGCGCGTCCAGAGCCTGTGCTCCACAACGGGAGAGGCCACAACAGTGAGAAGCCCGCGTACCGCAAAAAAAAAAAAAAAAAAAAAAAAAAAAAAATTGGCCAAAATATTCAAGTTTCTATCTTAAAATTTCCCTGAAAAAATAAACACAACTTGTGTTGGAGTGTGGGCACACAGTACAAGAAAGCAAAATTAGTAAGAAAACTACTAAAATTTTCTTTATACTCTATTAGGTAACTGTGTTAAACATTCAGAAAATAATTAAAAATACAGTAATGTGTATGTGAAAGTGTAGATCACATCGTTGGACCATATCAGCTGGCTTTATCCAATAAATTTATTTCAGATAAATTTATTCTATGTATAATTCAGGCTTGAAAACCTCAGTGATCTGATATACATATACAACCGGGAAACCAAAGTAGAAATTTTATGTTTCAAGTACAAACTATAGATTTTATACAAAATAAAAGATTTTTAAAAGTTTTACCCAAAGCAAATCAAACCAAAAAGAAGGAGATTAATACCAAGTATTAGCAAGGTAAATGTTACAAAGAACTACAAAATTAAATCCCAAATGTGCAATGCTTGATATTACAGTTCCAGGTTCTCTCGTGACATTTGAAAATATTAAACATTTTTAACAATGTGTATGATAACATTTGCCAACTTATAATCTAACTTAAACACTTTTGAATAGTCAAACCACTTGAGAAAGCAATGTTGTACCTTAATGATATCATCAAATGGTAGTTTATAAACTCTAGAATCTTAAATATATTTATAATAATAAAAATATTGGAACTTTACATATTATTTCTGTATTGAGACTGTACTAAAGCTGTTTACTTTGCATTGCTTAACTTAGACTATTTAGCATTACCCTTTTATGTAGAACATAAAGTTTACTTGTTGCAGAGTCCAAAAATACTCCCAAGAAACAAAATACTGTGAATCTGAGTACAGGCATCAGGAGTACCAAACCCTGCACAGTCGGAAATCCATGTATAGCTTTTGACTCCCCCAAACTTAACTATAATAGCCTACTGTTGACCAGGAGCCTTACCAATAACGAAGAGTTGATTAACACATATTTTGTTTGTTATATGTATTTTATGCTGTATTCTATAATAAAGTAAGCTAGAGAAAAGAAATGTTATTAAGAAAGTCATAAGGAAAAGAAAATACCTTTACAGTACCATATTGTATTTATCAATACCATAAGTTTACATCATCTGTTTACAAGATGAATAGTCCTCCTGTCAGTATCTACATCAATATTGTCTCATATGATACAAAGCACTGTAAATGTTATATTTACAGTACAGTGTACATTGAGATTCAGACCTCCACAAGAGAATGCAAATAGATGATTACAGTACCAAAGGACAGAAACTGCGGAAAACCACCCTAAGGCAAAGCAACCCAACGAGAGTATGCTACAACAGGGATGGGAGAGAGATTAACATGTATCAGGCAACCATATATTACAGATATTGTTCAAGTTGGAGTTATGTAAATGATCTCTTTAACCTGTTATCCACAAGAAGAACTTTGGGGAAGCAAGAGCTTTGGGAAAACAAAACTGCAGCCAGCTTTGGTAGATAGAACAGAGTAAAAGTGGTGATAGAACTCAAGTAGGCCCGTGGTAAGTATTAAGTAAGTAATAAAAAGTAGTTACCCTATGCCACGCTATATATAAACAGTATGTCAGGAATTTTAATTACATGAAGTCATTGAATCCTCAGAACAACCCTATATGATAGGATCCTAATTTTAAGGATAAAAACAATAAGACTCAGAGTTTGAGTAACTTATCCAAAGTGTCACAAAATTAGTAAGTGGTAGAGTTAAGAATGAAATCTCAATTTTATTGGTTGAAAAGCCCATTATTTTTCTACATTCCATGTTCATAGTAAAACAAGATCAGGGCCAGCTACTGCAGATGAGCTGGAGACTTCAATTATGATCAGCACAACAGTCCTGGAAAATCTGGGGACTGCCCGTGACCATGGTGGCAGTGGAGCCAGCAAAAGCGGCAACAGTAATAATGGTGTTGAACTAGAACCAGCAGAAACAGCCACAAAAATTAGACCAAGGGAAGGGGCAAGAGCAGCTAAAGCCACAAATGAGACGCCAGCAATGTTGGTGATACTGATTAGAACAACAGTGGGGGAAGGAGGTTATTCAGTACCAGGTGGAGGCAGAGACCTTGAATCACCCCTGTGTCAAGGAGAGTCAAGCATGTGTACATGGGAATCAGCTCTTGGCTTCCCACAGGCAAACATAGTCTGATAGATGGCATATAATTATTGTACGTTTAAGTGGTTATCAAATCCTGCCTATTTTCCCTTTCCAGCACCTATTTACTCTCTTCATCCTGACTACTTCTGACTAGAGAGTATTTCATTGGAACTATTACCGTAATATCCTTAAATCTTCCTCCTGCTTCTAATCCATCTTCTATACTGTTGCCAGAAGGTGAACCTGATCATGTCACTCTCCCACTGAAAACACTATGATCTTCAAGATAATGTCCAAAATCTTCAATGAAGTCATTTTTTTCTATCCATACCACTAAATACCACCGTGTTATTTCATGCCTCTGTCCCTTGTAATTCTGCACCTTCTACCGTTTCATCTTTCCCCATTCCATTCCTCAGTCTACCAGCCAACTGGAGAACACAAAAATCAAGGCTTAATTTAAGCATTATTTCTTTTATGAAGTCTTTTAATGACTCAATTAGAATTAGCCACTCCCTTTTCATACATATATTTAGGCTGATGACAAATAGAAAAAGAGAGAGATTAATGACAGAAAGAAAGCAAGTATTCTCAGTACCTAGGATAATCTGGAACATATTCGTTAAGTAGTAAATGCTGGTAAAAATGAAGGGAGAAAGGAAGACAGGGAAAAAGGAAGAAGGAAGGCAGGAAGAAAAGGTGGGAAGGAGGGAAGAAGGGAGGAAGGAAGGAAAGAAGGAAGGGGGGGAGGAGAAAGGAGAGAAAGTAAGAATAATTTAGTTAAGGCTTAATAGCTATGTGATCTTGAAAGCTATAATCAATAATATATTCATTCCACAAAATTATATGCAAAGATGCTTCCAATGATCTTGCTCTATATACGTGAGTTCACCAGAGAAGCCTTACAAATCTCAAGTGTGAGAATCCTCTAATTTATAGCCTCTATAAAAAGAACAATTCTTAGTATGTGCCAGGTATTCTATTATGTACTTTATGTGCCTTCTTAATCCTTACAACAACCATATGAGGTAAGTACTATTATTCCCACCATACTGATCAGAAACTAAAACAGGAGAAGTTTGCGCATAGCTAGTATATTGTTAGCAAGTGGTATAAAAGAGAGTTCAAATTCAGGCATTCTGATTCCAAAGCCTGTGCTCTTAAAGTACCCTCTAGATCCATCCATTTGATCGCTTTGATGACTTGCCTTGACTTTGCTGGTCCACTCCATCTCTATTTTATATGAAAATAGTCCGTTCCATTTATTTTTTCTGTATGGCACACTGCTGTTCCCTCTGCCTTCCTCTGCCAGCAAATCACAATTTAATGACAGTGCTTCAAGTTGTGTTTTGGGGATTTGAGGCATTTCTTCCCTTTGAGCTCATTATTTTCAAAATATGCCAGATTTGGGGGGATCCAGATAATACACATTTTTCACAAAAGTCTAGACCAGAAAGGTCATATTTTTTCAAGCATCTCAATAGACTAAAGAATTAGAGTATGTGTTCATTTAACAGAAAAATATAGTATTTTGTATATTAGTAGCATGTGTAAATATCCTTGATGTCTAAAATGGGAATAGACAGAATTGTGACAGAAGTGAAGAAATTGTTAGGATATTATACATTTATTTATTGATTCATTTATTAAAAAAATATTTATTGAGCATTTTAATAGACAGAGCTAACTGTTACGGATTATTAACGGGAAGAGTAGAAAAATAGTGTAAGGAAATCACACTGGAAAGGAAAAGGTTGAGAAATCTAATCTATTCCCTCAAACTTCCAAAGTCTCAGCCTTTCACACAGGAAGTACATGCTTGAGGCTACTGATGTACTGTTTACTTGACAATATTTACGTGACAATGAAAGCTACTTCTGAAGTAAATGGATCTCTCTATTCTGAATGGCCTACTGTGTCTTCTTGCTGAGCTCAGGGTCTAGCTTTCTGAAAATCTGTTTATGTTTGGCAGAAAGCATCTTCAGTATTCCAGAGTATCAAGAAATGTTTATACCAGTAACACTTTAAAATGGGAATACAGACTAGTGGTTACTTAATACTTCTTCAGCAGAAGTATTCAGCAAGTTGGTATTACAACCAACAAAAGGTCATAATAATAACAAATCAAAATAAATACAAACCAAAAACTCTGATTCAAAGATAGTTAAAACAATCATTATAAACAATGAATTAGAACATACCAACAATGAATGCAATAACCCCGCTTTAAAATACAATGTACTTTATTCTAAAGAATGAGAAAAAGTTGTAAAGAAAGTTTATAGGAGAGTTATAAAAATATTACGGGTTTGAAAATCTTATATCTTGGGAAAGATTATGTGAGCCGAAACTTTTCAACCTGAAGAACCAAAGGTTGAAAAATAATTTATTATGTTGTAAAGGTGCAGAGTCTTTAAAACAAAGGATAGCAACAATCATTTTCTAATTCCCTAAATGACAGAGTCAGCAAACATAAATACATCAGCAGAACTGGTATCATTCTCATTTTTATCATCATTGAAGAATGTACTGAAATGTTTAGCATATACCAGCACTGTGCTGAATGCTTTACATATTTTACCTCATTTATGCTCAAAAAAACCCTTAGGTTTTAATAACCCCTCTTGAGAAATTAAGAAACTGAAGCTCATAAATATTATATAACTTGCCCAAGTTCACACAGCTGGTAAGGGGAGGAGTTAAAATGGAATATTTCACTCCAGAGCCAATGCTATGAATCATTACACTAAGATTATTCTAAGAGTGAACAAATTGAAATGTTTTAATGTTTAACTCCAGTTCTACGGTGCTGTCCCTCCCCATCCATGGCACCTTGATAGGAGGACTTAATTTCCTCAGCTATAAAATGATCAGTTGGAGTAATAATCTCTAAGATTTCTTCCTATCCTACAATTTGGAGGCTCTAAGACCTAGAGAAACTAGTTGGCATATACCTAGATATAGAGAATGTATAAAAGACTATAAGGTATTCCAAGAAACTCAAAATGGTTTATTGTTATTTCTGTCTTCAGAAGTTTACATTGTGGTTAGAGTGATGACAAGTATGGGAAAAGTTGGCACAGAAGTTACATAATTGTTCAAGATGGCAAATATACCATGGAGAAAATAAGGTCTACAACAGTTCAGAGAAGAGGGAGTGGCTTGACAGAGAAGACATTAAGATGAAGACAGAATGTGAGTGAGATAATTTAAAATGAGAGCTTGGATCTATAATTGTAGGAGCATATTTTATTGCCCACATATTATGTGTCAAGCACTATGTTAGGTATTTCATTACATTATTTTATTTAGACTTCAGAATGTTAATACTATTGTAGAGTCAGGATTCTAAGATTCAGAGGGGTAAAGAAACAACTAGAAGCTCAAAAAGAGAATGTAGCTGAGCTAGGATGAAAACACAAGTTTATCTAAATCCAAATCCAGTCTCTTTGCACTATGTGACACAGTTGTAGACGCAACTTCTGGAGCAAAACTGTATGGCAAAACATTGCCAAAGCTGTTCAGTGGACTGCAAGAAAGCCACTTTAATGGGAGAAGCAGGCTAAGCTAGGATGGCAGAGTCAGGCAAGGTCACAGAGGGCTTCTCAGACAGGAAGCCCAGACCTGAGCAAAGTATGTGGTTGAAAAAAATAAGTGAATCCAGGGCAGGGGAAGAAGAGACTGCACTCAATCAGAAAAATAGTTATAGCTGCCCTATTTTACTATAGTTGCAAAGTGGCAGACCAACAGCTGACCCTGGCCTACCAATCAGTTTAATTTAATTTACAAGGCACTTTTATAAATTGTAAGTAGTTGAAATTTAACAATGTAGAAATAAAGACATCAACATTTCTGTCTTTTCTTTCAAAATCAGACTACTTCATAATATTGGAGATTCACTTATTGCCATTCCCAGACAACAGCAAGCATTTGCCTTCTATAAACAGGGCATGAACTCAGTCTAGACAGAGTGCCCACTCCAATGGGGTGGCTTTCTAATGTCTCCTGCTGGCACCTGGGGCATTTGAGTTTGTAACCTCTGTTTAGAATCTATTAGATTAGCCTTAAGTATTAGAAGGAACAGTTCTGAAACTGATATTTTGAAATCATTAAGTTGGATGGACAAGGAGAGAATCGTTTGCATTTGCTTATAATATGACAAACATGGGAGCTGCTTCCCACTAGCTATCTATTTTACATTTGGTAGTGTACATATGTCAATGCTACTCTCTCACTTTGTCCCAGCTTACCCTTCCCCCTCCCCATGTCCTCAAGTCCATTCTCTACGTCTGCATCTTTATTCCTGTCCTGCTCCTAGGTTCTTCAGAACCTTTTTTTTTTTTTTGATTCCATATATATGTGTTAGCATACAGTATTTGTTTTACTCTTTCTGACTTCCTTCACTCTGTATGACAGACTCTAGGTCCATCCACCTCACTACAAATAACTGTTTCATTCCTTTTTATGGCTAATATTCCATTGTATATATGTGCCACATCTTGGGTTATCTATTTTAAAATTCTCTTGGAATTAAATACTGAGTGTTTGGGGTTTTGTTTGTTTTGTTAGTTTTGCTTTTGTTTTGCTATTTTAAAAAGCTGAACCTTGGGCTTCCCTGGTGGCACAGTGGTTGAGAATCTGCCTACCAATGCAGGGGACACGGGTTCGATCCCTGGTCTGGGAAGATCCCACATGCCACAGAGCAACTAAGCCCATGCACCACAATTACTGAGCCTGTGCTCTAGAGCCAGCGAGCCACAACTACTAAGCCTGCGAGCCACAACTACTGAGCCTGCATGACACAACTACTGAAGCCCACATGCCTAGAGCCCGTGCTCTGCAACAAGAGATGCCACCACGAGAAGCCCACTCACCACAACAAAGACCCAACACAGCCAAAAATAAATAAATAAAATAAATAAATTTATTAAAAAAAAAACAAGCTGAATCTTTTGTTACATCAAATGAATTCATAAAAGGTATATCATATACATTTTATTCATGAGTTGGTCCCATACTACATTTCTTTGGGTTTTGTTTCTCTCTGTCAATATGCCTAAATAATGTATATTTGAGTCGGGAGCCAGAAAGTATATCTGTGTATGAGATGACTGTGTTACTCTAACTTCCTCATCACTTTGATAGCTTCATGTGCCTTAAATCAGCAATACAATACCAATTGCTTCTTCTTTTCTGACCTCCCCATTCCATACCAAGTGTCTTATATCCTCAAAAAGGAAATGGAAACCATCTCATTCCTTGAAAGAAGAATTCAGCCTTGATCTAATTTCACTGAACTGGCCCTGTAATTTTTCTAAAATTAATATCTTGACTGTTACACATCAGGTACTGTGCTAAGATATTTCATATATCATTTCATTGTTTAATTATGTATTAATTCCTAATTATGTACCTATTTTAAACACAAGTAAACTTGTTTAAATGATTCATACAAGATCAAGCAGCGATGTGACCAAGGAGAGATTCCTATCAAGTCAGTCTGAGTCCAAAGCACAAACCACCCATAATGCTAAAATAAATCCGGTTTTAAGTAAATAACTCCAGTGGTGGAATGAAGGTGGAGTGGGCTTAGAAAGGAAAAAGAATAAACATAGAGAAATGAATTCAGAGGCGTTTCTAAGAGTCCAGGAAAGTAAAAATGTGAACTAATAATGTGAACTAAGGCAGAGGCATATGGAATGGAAAGAAGGGAATAAATAATTTTAAAGAAAAAATTAAACAGTTGAATGATGGAATTGAGGTCTATACATTTAATGTGGGGAAAAGAGCTGCTGATTATGGTAGATTATTATAGTAATGGCCTTTAATGAATGACACCTCCTTGTATCCATGTTCTTGTGAAGTCCCCTCCACATTAACCCTGAGCTCAGCCATTGGCAGTGTGACATGTTTTGGCTGATGAGACACCAGCAAATGTAATACAAGCAGAGGATTTAAAGATATTTTTCATTCTCCAGCTTGGCTGCCTTGCTGTTCATTGGGAATCCTTCTGGCACTATATAAAGAAGCCAGGCTAGCCTCTTTAACAATGAGACCATGTGGAGAAGAGACAAGCTATCTCCCCTGAGACCCCTTAGATCAACCAGCTCCCAACTTAGCCACCTGCTGACTACAGTTACATGAAGAACCCCAGATGAAACCAACAGAAAAACCATTCAGCTGAGCTTAGTTCCAGAAGCCAAACTGCTGACCCACAGAATCGTGAGTAAATGAAATGGTTGTTAAACCACAAAGTTTCAGGATGATTTGTTACAGCATAATAAATAACATATATCTGTTTTGTTCTCCACTGTATCTTCAACAAATAACACAGTACTAGGAAACAGATCACACAATAAATATTTTTAAATGATAAAATGAATAATTGATGATGAAGATGTTTCTAGTTGTGTCTCCTTGAAGAATGCTAATGCTATAATAACCTGGATGTCAGCTAAGACTGACTATCCTTATAAGATATTTAATAAATATTATGGACTAGAAACCATATTTTACATCCTAAGGAAGTCAAATATCACCAAAATGTATACAGATTGCTGGGATACAAGTTCTCATGGCTATGCTTTTGTTGTCTTTAGCCCTCAAAGAGATTATCTAATCAAGAGCATTGATCTTTACTGGATTACACACCCGTGCACACGTGCATGCACACACACACACACATTTGTGAGCACACACATATGCGTGTCCAGAAGCACACATACATGTATATGCACACACATACCTATGCAAGATAGAAAAAAAACTCACACAATCACATATATATATGAAATGAACTTTAATAAATATAAAAGGGTCAGAATGAGGTCTCAATAAAAATCCTAAAATTGTTTATTAGATACTGCTCTCCTCAAAAGTTATTTCATTCAAGTACAGCTGTCCCTTGGTATCCATGGGGGGTTGGTTCCAGGACCCCCGAGGATACCAAAATCCACAGATGCTCAAGTCCTTTAAATAAAATGGCATAGTAAATACTCCATTTAACTTCTTAGTTACCAAAGTGTTTTCCAAAGTACAATAGTTGCAACGTTTTCAATGTATGAGGCTTCCAGTTCCTCCACATCATTGACAATATTTATTGTCAGGGTTTTTTTTTTAACTTTAGCCATTCTAATAGTTATATTATTATTCAATAGTAAACACTAAAACTTTAATTTCCATTTATAAAATTAATTTATATGAGATGACAGAAAAATTTTTACACAAATTTAACCCTATAAATAAATCTCTTGTACAATACAATCTTGGTAGACTTTTCAGAAGTCACCTTACACTCACAATCTATTCCAAGTCAGATATTATTAGAAAAGTTATTCTCTCAATGGGGAAATCAATTTAAAAGATCTTTTAGAAAAGGTTTTCTCTCATACACAGGTAAGAATTTTTTTCTGGAATTTGAAAGATCTGCAAAAACTATTTTCTCTTACATCTAAGAATCTACTCAAATACCACACATTCTAATTTCTTTTTTTCAATTCAAAATCTTCAGTACCTGCAAAACTTCCCACGATTCTCCTAAGTTTGTCTTAATGGTTAGGTTCCTTGGCTTTTGATGGTCTAATGTTGTATTTATTCATGTATACTTTATTTTAAATTAGTAGCCAGTGGTTAAATAATTAAAATATTTCTAAATATTAAAAATCCAATTTAAAGCTTACTTCAAATGTCGTTAGGCCTAACTTCCTTAACTTTAATTCTTATTCCAAATACTAAGGAGAATTTTTAAATAATTTACCCTTAACATACATAGAGATTTTTACCCCAAAACTCAGAGCTCAGAGAAACACAGTTTCGGGTTTGGAGGTCATCATGACCGAAGTGTATCATTTGAGATCTTAGGGATTCCAGACTGAGAGAAAGAAAACAGAAAAAGAACCATGAATTATTGTTCAAGCCACGAGGATGCCAAAGGAGAGCAAATATTCTCCAATTACAAAAAAACCAGCTTCTTCCATGTATACAGTGGGAAAAAGTACTCGGAGTCCAAAGAGACAGATTCTAACCCTACTTTTGTCACTAACTATGGAAACAGAGATAAATCACTGGATCACTTTACATCTTTCTCCTCGATTAAATGAAAATCTTATGTGTTTGGTACTGACATGGATCTATATGGTGGACATCCACCAAGTGTTTTGCTAATCTAAATACATTCAGAAAGAAGGAAGATGTTTATGTGGCTCAAGGAAAAACATGTGAAGCCCAATCTGTAACAAGTGTTCCCTAGTAAATCTTTGGCGAAGCACAGGCAAGTAGTATTACAGATTTACCGTGGATTTTCCCAATATCCAGAGTTAATTTCCTCATTTAAACTAACAAGTAGCATCAAGTTAATAGGAACAACTGTTTGGTTTTTAATGGAGCACTAATATGTAAAACATATTCCATAGAAATTATAATTGTAACACTTAAATTCTCCTATTCCTTGTTATGGTGGAAAAGAATACCTCCTCCAAAATATTTATCACACAGATCTATTTTAGAAAACAGACTGGGAAGAAATATAGAAAAATTTGAAAGTAGAATTTTTTAAGTTGAAGATAGGCAAGAAGCGTAAACAATTTTGTCAAACACTTTATAAAGAAACACAAGACAATATGGAGAGCAAGACAGATATACACATAAGGAGAAAATAAAGGAAGAGAAAGAGTAAAAGTTTGGAAAAGGATAGATCCAAAATCTAAAATCTCAAGAGCTATAATATGATATTCAAGGATGCTAATACTATGGGACAGCATCTTTCTAAAGTACTAAAAGATGACATAGGAATAATTCACTTACTCATACGTTCGTTCATTCAACAAATATTTCTTGACTATTTAATATGCTCTAGATATGATTCTAGACACTTCGTACACAGTGCTATGAGTGGCATCTTGGACAGCATTAAAAAAGGCATAGCTCTTTGGAGAGAGGCTAGCAACTCATGAAGTTGTGAACTATAATCTAAGGGTAAGAGAGCAGGATCTTCAAGGCCAGATTACCTAGGTCCCTGGTATTCTCTGTAGTCTTCCACATAAGTACCATGTGTTCCAAGATATTAAAGCAAGTAATTTAAATCATGAAACGAAAGCAATTTTTCTACACTTAGTTATATTTTAAAGTGGAAACGCAACTGCTTGAAGGTAGGAATGTGGTAAAATTGGTGAGAAATCCCAGAAGTTAAGTCATGGAGACAGGGACAAGCTCTGCAATCCAGTTACCAGCATCCCCAACCACACCTTCATCTCCATCACCTGTCAAGACTATTTTTCTTCCCAATCAATTTTCTTAAGACATTCTCTCCCTTGACCATAAAAAGAATTTATGTATACCATTGTTTATTTTTGCATTTAATTATTTTCTGTTTCATGGTCTTCATTTTTAAGTAGTCAACTCCTCAATATTTCTCTTGAACATAAAGGCAATCAAACTGCTTTCAACTTTTATGACCCTCTGATGATAACTGCAGTGTCATTGGAAACCAAAATTCCCCTGCCTTACCATAAACTTATTTATGTATCACTGATTCATATTTTCCCAGAATTTTATGAAGCCTTCTTGAAGCTATCAACAAACAATTTATATTTGTTCTCTACTCTGCTTCTTGAAACTATCTTCTACATTTGTTCCATCTCACCATGGAGGGGGCGGGGAAGGGATAAAAGAAGGAAGGAAAAGAAAAGAGACAAATCTCCAGTACAGATGAATTTCAAGTTATATAGATACTTTCTCCACTCCAGGAAGTAAAGCTTAGCCTTCCCTTCCCCGCCACGCTTGAGTGTTTTCTGTGCTTAGTGACTTGCTTCCAAGAAGTAGAGTACTAAAAGTAAAATTTTGTAGTAGAGAATCCTGACAGAAAAAAAAAACAAAAAACCCTGACTACTTCCGCCCACTTATCAAGGTTAACATACTCTTGATAGGATGTGATGAGAATGCAATTCACCTCTGTGATCTACCTTCCTTAAACCTGTAAACTCATTCTAATAAAAGGAAAAAACATCAGACAAACCCAAACTGAGGGATATTCTACAAAATACCTAACCAGTACTCCTCAGAATGCTAAGGAGACATGACAATTAAATGCAATGTGGCATCCTAGATGGGATCATGGAACATAAAAAGAACATAAAGGAACAACTAGTGAAATCTGAAAAAAAAAGTGTAGATTTAGTTACTAGTAATATTTCAATGTTGGTTCCTCATATGTGACAAATATACCATAGTAATGTAATGTTAACAATAGGGAAAACCGGCTCAGGGGTACACAAGAACCCTGTGTATTATCATTTGTAACTTTTCTGTAAATTCAAAATTATTATTTACAAAGTGTTTATAATACCCCCTTCTCTCCTACCCCATCAAGCCTTAGGAGGAGTAAAAAAAAACATCAGCTGAAGTCAAACTCCATAGGCCAGACCCGCCTTCCTCTTTCACCTTTGAGATGACTGACAGTGATGACATTTAATTACTTTTCTTTTTTCATTTTGGACACTGAGAGGCAAACTTTCTCCAGTCAGTAATAGAAATAAAGAAATCATGCAGGAATTCTAACAAAGGGCCAGATATAAAGACTTTGCAGAATATTCCAGGCCTTTGTTCTCCCTGCCTTATTGTAACATATAAACTATTTGGGGGTAACAAAATAATACAAGCCTGGAAAGACTCCCTTCTCAATTTTTACAGGTGAAGATTATTACATGGCATGTCAAAAGAAGCCTAGGCTTAGAGGAGAATTTTCCAAGGGTTCTCTGTCTATTCTCAAATAGGTGTGATATATATGATTTCTCTATCAAACATCTCCATCTGGATGATACACAGGCAACTTAAACTCAGTATGTTGAAAACTGAACTTGCCTTGGTTCTATATTTCTTCTCTTGTATGCCTTATCTCACTACTCACCTAGTTGTTAAAGTCAGGAACCTAGGAATTATCCTAAACTTCTGCCTTTCCCTAACCTCATAAGTCCAATCAATCAAGAAGTCAGTCTCCATCTTTCTCATATCTGACTCAAGTTCAGACTCCCCACTATCATTATCTTGGTTTCTTCCTTTATTGTGTCTCATCCAGATACCTGCCTACAAACTATTTTCCAATTTCATTATTCTAACACAAAATTCTTCTACTGTTCTCAACTGCCTTTGTGATGAGTCAAAACCCTTAACCTTCATGATTTGCTCCCAGCTTACTCTCTAGGCTAATCTTTCACATTCTCCTTAAACCTGCCACTCTGGACATACAAACTGCCACTCATTCACTAACACGTCATGCTCTTTGACTTATCCATGCCTTCTACTCCCATTCCAGGTGCATGGAGTGCATGTAAGAAGCAGGAATTCTACCTGAAGAAAGGGTGTCTGACCAGTTTTGAAAAAAATGCTTATCCTTGGTAGAAATTTGCTTTGTTACTAGGATTATTTGTCTATGCTTCTTCTTCTCATTCCTATTGTTCATTAGTAAGAGGAAAGTTCATATGGAAAAAGATGGAAGTAGATCCCGAAATAAGCTGTTCCTCAAGCCAACCCTGGGGACAAAGAAGAAGTTCAGAAGCTTCCTTCTCAGACCACCATCTTTGCAAAAATTTTACCACAGGTTAGTAATCAAAACCTTACAAGAACTTTTTTCAATCTTGTCTCATTTTGTCTGCATGAGAGACATGGGAAGGAACACCTATTCAAACATTTTCATCCTTCCTTGTGGGAGGTTTAAAGCTGTACGATCCAAGCATTAGTTTCCAGCGCCCAAGATATGAGGTCCATAAAGAGCATTTTTGAATCAAATGTTCCTAAACTCTCATGGATTTACCTCAGTTGAAAGTTAACCTCGTGCACCATACACACACAAAAAAACTCAAAATGGATTAAAGACCCAAGTGTAAGGCCGGATACCATAAAACTCTTAGAGGAAAACATAGGCAGGACCTCCTAGAGTAATGAAAATAAAAATAAAAATAAATAAATGGGGCCTATGAAAATTAAAAGCTTTTGCACAGCAAAGGAAACCATAAACAAAATGGTTGAAAAGACAACCCTCAGAATGGCAGAAAATATTTTCAAATGAAGCAACCAACAAGGGATTAATCTCCAAAATATACAAACAGCTCATGCAGCTCAATATCAAAAAACCAAACAACCCAATCAAAAACTAAGTGGAAGATCTAAATAGACATTTCTCCAAAGAAGACATACAGATGGCTAAAAAGCACATGAAACAATGCTCAATATCACTAATTATTAGAGAAATGCAAATCAAAACTACAATGAGGTATCACCTCACACAGGTCAGAATGGCCATCATCAAAAAAATCTACAAACAGTAAATGCTGGAGAGGGTGTGGAGAAGAGGGAACCCTCCTACACTGCTGGTGGGAATGTAAACTGGTACAACCACTATGGAGAACAATATGGAAGTTCCTTAAAAAACTAAAAATAGAGCTACCATATGATCCAGCAATCCCACTCCTGGGCATATACCCAGAGAAAACTATAATTCAAAAAGATACATGGGGCTTCCCTGGTGGCGCAGTGGTTGAGAGTCCGCCTGCCGATGCAGGGGACATGGGTTCGTGCCCCGGTCCGGGAAGATCCCACATGCCGCGGCAGCGGCTGGGCCCGTGAGCCATGGCCGCTGAGCCTGCGCATCCGGAGCCTGTGCTCCACAACGGGAGAGGCCACAGCAGTGAGAGGCCCGAGTATCGCAAAAAAAAAAAAAAAAAGATACATGAACCCCAGTGTTCATTGCAACACTACTTAAAATAGCCAGGACATGGAAGCAACCTAAATGTCCATCAACAGAAGACTGAATAAAGAAGATGTGGTACATATATACAATGGAATATTACTCAGCCATAAAAAAGAATGAAACAATGCCATTTGCAGCAACATGGGTGGACCTAGAGATTGTCATACTGAGTGAAGTCAGACAGAGAAAGACAAATATCATATGATATTGCTTATACGTGGAATCTAAAAAAAGAGTACAAATGAACTTATTTACAAAACAGAAAGAGACTCACAGACATAGAAAACAGACTTATGGTTACCAAAGGGGAAATAGGGGAGGGATAAATCCTTCCTCCAGGAAGGATTCCCGTTTCTTACAAGTATTTACAATATAACCCAAATTCATGTGCTTAAGTTCCTAAATGGCATGATTTCACCAAAGATCATGTAGAATTACAATGGCCACTCTAGGAAACTTTTGATATGATCAACATTTTTTAGAGACGTATTAGAACAAAAGGTAAGCTCTGCTTCCAATAGAAGGAGAGAATTTTGAAATGAGCATTTTGAAAACACCTTATGATGAAAAAAAAGTAGAATCCATGCTCCCTGATTTCAAACTATATTACAAAACAGTATGGTGCTAGCATAAAAGCAAAAACAAAGATCAATGGAACAGAATAGAGAGTCCGGAAATAAACCCACAAATATATAGTCAATTAATTTACAACAAAAGAGTAACAAATATACAGTGTGGAAAGGACAGTCTTTCCAATAAGTGGTGTTTGGAAAACTGGACAGCTGCATGCAAAAGAATGAAACTAGACCACTGTCTTACAACATACACAAAAATTAACTCCAAATGGATTAAAGACTTGAATGTAAGACCTGAAACCACAGAACTCCTAGAAGAACACATAGGTGGTAAGCTCCTTGACATCGGTCTTAGCAATTATTTTTTGGATTTGACTCCAAAAGCAAAGGCAACAAAAGCAGAAATAAACAAGTGGGACTATATCAAACTGAAAAGCTTTGCACAGCTAAGGAAACATGAAAAGCAACCTATTGAATGGGAGAAAAATTTTGCAAATCATATATCTGATAAGAGGTTAATATCTAAATTATATAAAGAACTCATACAACTCAATAGCAAAAAAAAAATCCAATTACAAAATGTACAGAATATCTGAATAGACATTTTTCCAAAGAAGACATACAGATCGCCACTAGGCACATGAAAAAATGCTCAGCATCACTAATCATCAGGGAAATGCAAACCAAAACCACAATGAGATATCACCTCACACCTGCCAAAATGGGTATTACCAAAAAGACAAGAAATAACAAGTCTTGGTGAGAAGTGTGGAGAAAATGGAACCCTTGTGCAATGTTGGTGAGAATGTAAATGGCGCAGTCATTATGGAAAATAGCATGGAGTTTCCTCAAAAAAATAAAAATATAACTACCATATGATCCAGTAATTCCATATCTGGGAATTTATCTGAAGAAAATAAAAAGACTAATTCAAAAAGATACATGCAACGCCATGTTCATTCCAGCATTATTTACAATAGCCAAGCTATAGAAACAGTGTCCATCAATGCATAAATGGATAAAGCAAATGTTTTACACACACACACACACACACACACTATATGTATATACTATGTGTATACGTATACTAGTACATGTATATACTATATATATGCATGTATAGTATATACAATATTATTCAGCCATAAAAAAGAAGGAAATCTTGCCATTTACAACAACATGGATGGACCTTAAGGCCATTATTCTAAGTGAGATAAGTCAGACAGAGAAAGACAAATACAGTATGATCTCACTTACATGTGGGATCTACATCAAACAAGCAAACAAACAAAATCATGCTCACAGATACAGAGAACAGATTGTTGGTTGCCAGAAGTGAGGATGAGGGTTGGGCAAAATGTGTGAAGGGGCTCAAAAAGGTACAAACTTCCAGTTATAAAATAAATAAGTCATGGGGATGTAATGTAGAGCATGGTGACTATAGTTAATAATACTGTATCACATATTTGAAATTTGCTAAGAGAGTAGATGTTAAAAGTCCTCATTACAAGAAAAAAATATTTTTTATAACTATGATGACAGATGTTAACTAGACTTATTGTGGTGATTGTTTCACAATATAGACAAATATCAAATCATTATATTGTACACTTGAAACCAATATATGTCAGTTATACCAATAAAAAATATAGAATCCTGAATGAATGTATGCCCTTACAGATAAAATAACTACATGCTCCCATATCAGTCATTCAACCCTAAAGAAGGGGAGTCTCTTAATAAAGATACCTGTAGATACTCTAAACAGAAAGGACATGGGGGTAATTTTTTCTCTGTTGACTAAGAAAATAGAGAAAATATGTTAAAAATGAAATGATTAATCAATGAGGTGCTCAGAAGGAACACTCAAAGAAAAGTCTCTAAAGATTAAGGAGCACTTCTTAGTGGCTTATGGAGATAAATGAGTGCATATATACTGAATCTTCCTAAAAATTCCTAGAAAGTAAGGTCATTAAGCTATTACTTGCAAAATGTTAAAAAAAAAAAAAAAGAGTATTCTCATAGAAAGTTGACTCAAATGTTTTAAGAATCCAAGTTCCCATACTTTAGGTAAAATTTTGCAAGTAAGAAGTCTAGGGACTTCCCTGTTGGCGCAGTGGTTAAGAATCTGCCTGCCAATGCAGGAGACACGGGTTCGAGCTCCGGGTCAGGGAAGATCCCACATGCCACATAGCAATTAAGCCCATGTGCCACAACTACTGAGCCTGCGCTGTACAGCCCGCGAGCCACAACTACTGAGCCCACATGCCACAACTACTGAAGCCCATGTGCCTAGAGCCCATGCTCTGCAACAAGAGAAGCCACGGAAATGAGAAGCTGGTGCACCACAATGAAGAGTAGCCCCCGCTCACCGCAACTAGAGGAACCCTGCGCGCAGCAACGAAGACCCAGTGCACCCAAAAATAAATAAATAAATTTTTAAAAAGACGTCTATTATTTCTATTTAATAAAAATAGCTATGTCTTCTCTGATTTTCAGATTAAGTATAATATGAGCTTACATTTTCCATTTATTTGAGCATGTTCTTCCTAAACTTACACAGAATTACTGATGAAATAAGCTGCTGCTACTTCTACTTACTGTGTAAAGCTTTGAAAAATGTAAATTGGCATTTAACCAAATTGATTCATTATTCTGAAATTTTTGTTTCAACAGTAATTATAGTTTATATTATGTAAGCTAGAAGATTAATGTGCAAGATCTTTATTTAGGACTACTATGAAGCTGAGTTAATTAATGGTTATTAACTTGATGCCAAGATGATTTCTAAGCAAGACAGAACAATAGATGATTACTAAATAGAGTTTTAGGTTCATGTACTTTTGCTTATGCTTATCACTACAAACAGAGAGGCTATATTTTCTAGTCTATTTTGAGAAGTTATATAAGGGCTATCTGTGTCTGTAGAACGTTGTTTAATGTGTTTATAAGCTCTGCTTGACATATATACACTATTGTGTATAAAATAGATAATGAATGAGAACCTACTTTATAGCACAGGGCACTCTACTCCGTGCTCTGTGGTGACCTAAATGGGAAGGAAATCCAAAAAAAGAGGGGATATATGTATACGTATGGCTGATACACTTTGCTGTACAGCAGGAAATGACACAGCAGTGTAAAGCAACTATACTCCAATAAAAAAAAGAAAAAGAAGAAAAAACTGCAAGAAAAAGATAAATAAAATTGTAAAAAATAAAATGCTAGTCTGTGACAGTGATAATAATCCAGCCCCTGAATTTTCTCTGTGAAATAGAAATCACTTTTGTTAAAAGTTGTAATTAATATACTTTAACAAGACTCTACCATAAACATTCTTGGCATAGAGATTATATTAAGTGAAGTAAGTCAGAGAAAGACAAATATATGATATCACTAATATGTGGAATTTAAAATATAACACAAATGAACTTATTTACGAAACAGAAACAGACATACATATATATACGTATAACTGAATTGCTTAAAACTAACACAATGTCGTACATTAACTATACCTCAATTTTAAAAAAGTTAAAAAATAAAACCACACAGAAGAGAGACACACAAGAGGGCCACCTGGGCACTCACTCTATCAGGAGGCACCATATTCTCTAAAGTAGGTTGGTTATGCACACCTTCTTGGTACAGAGTAGGTTAACCACATGTACTAGTTGTCCGAAAAAATCATCAATTTTGCCAATTGTCTCAGTGGGATTTGTTTCACTCTAAAAAATGTTGCACTCTGGATGATTAATTGGACTGTCACTCTACAAATGGAGGAACAGGTAAAAAGGTGCTGCTCTTTCATTGTGCCTTGCATCATCCCCTTGGAAACCAAAAACTAAAGACAGAAAATCAGGATGCAAAAGCCCTATGGCTTTACTTTCCTCCCCGAGTCATTCCATCTCGTTTCTTTCTTTTCTCCTCTCCATCTTTCAGACTCCAATCTCTGGCTAAGCTTTTATAAGGAGCACGGATATTTCTTCCACATTTCAGGAGACATCTAGGAGCTGAGTCCTCCAGGCTGAATTTGTGGTATGATGATACGGCAGATAAACAAATTCTGCTTAATTCCTTCTTAAAACGATAGCCTTGCAAACTCTATACTGTTGCATAATCCTGTTTTTTAATGAGAGAAGCTGAAGATTTGGCCCATACTCCCTACTTTGCTAGAGCTTATTCTGTCTATTGGGTCAGATTACAGGTGCTAAGACTGTAATATCTGTGTTACTCACCCTAAAGTGTTTTCTCTTATCAATTTTCTCTTAATGATTTTTTCAATCTTACATTAATTCAACTGAGATCTTTTTCAAAGAGATTAACTTCAATTACTTAAATACCAAAGGGCAGAAAGAATGTTCTGTAACTCATAAAGCGAGTACCTCTTAATCAAAAGATGAAACCAGAGCTGAGCAGGAGTAAAATTGTAAAGTTAACAGTTTGCCTCAGAGTTGCCTCCACATTTCTAATCAGCATCCTCCTCTCCACTGAGGTACATTCACCTTCCTACCAACCGTTCTTCAGCTGGATTATTCTTCCCCCTAAACCATGTATTTTGTTCTTGAAAAACAATATTCTGGGGGTACAATTTTATCTTCTATCAATACCTACTCCATAAAAATAAACAATTGGGAAAGCACTAACAAAATGATGGAGCGTATGATGCTATATGTCAGGAGAAATAATGTGAGCCTGGGAACATGCGTATCCAGTTTTTTGATTCTCTAATAGACAGCAATGGAAAGGACAGTTGGGAGATGACTTTTGAGTTGGCCAGAGAACAGTATCTGCCACTACCTCCTCTCAATCCCAATGTCCCTGAAGGTTATATGTCAGGAGAAATAATGCCAGGTAAAATTTTTTTTTTTTTTAGGATGGAGTAAGTCTTTATTTTTAGACACTTTCACAAAGAGGTTTCAAAGTAAAACCTTCTTCTCTTTCCAGGGGAGAAGAGAGAACATGAAGATCAGCCTGCAGCTATCAGCAGCGGCTCTGCTTAGGGCCTAGGTTCCGCCTTCCCCCAGGGCTGAGGCAGAGGTATGTACGTCCCTTCCTTTATTAGCTTCTCCAACTACCTCTTTTTTTTTTTTTTTAATTTTAATGGATTTTTTTTAACATCTTTATTGGAGTATAATTGCTTTACAATGGTGTGTTAGTTTCTGCTTTATAACAAAGTGAATCAGTTATACATATACATATGTCCCCATATCTCTTCCCTCTTGCGTCTCCCTCCCTCCCACCCTCCCTATCCCACCCCTCTAGGTGGGTCACAAACCACCGAGCTGATCTCCCTGTGCTATATCCTACTACCTCTTGATGTAGATGTTTCATCATTTTCTGCTGAAGCAGACATTTTGATGAAAGACAACACAAAGATGTTAGAAATTTGTTTTTGCAAATTGGGGTTTTTTTTTAGAAATTCGTCTTTGCAAATATACTTCACTTAAGTAATTTTTTTCAAAGAGGCAGAAATCCTGGGGCCCAGGACATTTCCCTGAAAAGATTCTAGCTGCACTCCACCTCCACAAATCACACAAACATAATACACACACACAGTTACATAAAAGTATGTCATTTATGCACAAAGAAACTGTAAGGGAATTCTTAGCTGAGCTCCTTCTATATGTCAAGTATTGTAATACATATATTGGTAAGATGTAGAGAGAAATCAAAATAATAACCAATTAACAATAGCAACTAACATTTATCAAGCATTTAGCATATGCTGAGCATGGGGTTATGTCATTTAATTTTTACAGCAACTCTATGGGATAGGTTCCATTATTATTCACACTTGACAAATGAAGATAGGAAGCCCCACAGAGGTTAAATAACCAACATTACAACATTACAACAGCTAGAAAGTAGCCCAGCTGGGATTCAAACCTGAGCCATCCACCTCCAGATCCTATACTCCCCACTACTAAACCATACGGTCAGAAAAGAGACAGAATAAGAAATAGTTTAGGAAATATCATGTGCAGGGCCAAAATAAACAGCAAGTGATACAGAAGCAAGGTTCGGAAAGAACTTCAGGAAGCCCTACGTGGTAGTTAAGATGCCTTTTCAATCTTAAAGCTCCCAGCAATCTTGTTCTCAAAGTGTCCAGCCCCAGGGACACCAGGAATGAGAAGACATTGTGGCAGATGCTGTTCTTTGGCCAACTCAAAAGTCATTTCCCAACCCTCCTTTCCATTGCTGTCTATTAGAGAATTCAAAAACAAGATACTCATTTCCCCAGGCTCACAATAGGTTGCATGTGACAGAGTTCTGGTCAAAAAGCCATCAGTCAAAAAGGGAAATCTAGTAGAAAGTTTTCGGAAAAGGTTTCATTTGCTAACATTTTTTTTTTTTTAAAGCAATAGATAGTACCACACTTTCCTCCCTTCTTTCTGCCTTGGCTATTGGCATAAAGCCAGGAATTGCAGCACACACCTTAAGTGCTGAAGTCAAAAAAAGAATGCTGAAATGGTGGAGCAGACAGATAGAAAAGATAGGGACACTATGGAGCAGCTGACCCAACACCAGCCCTTACCCACCTAGAGATTTGTCACGTGAGAAAAATAAACCCTATTTGATGAATATAGCTGAATTCATTCCTAACAGGCTTAAGACCTTAACAAATTGCATCAACCTTTATTTCATTTTGTCAGAGTAGAATCAGCCTCCGTTGGATTTTAGGAGTTTCAACTAAATGATTAGTGAAATGTTTATTACATCGGCTGCCCTCCCTTTTCCAGTGGGTAGAGCACTTTGTGAGATTAAAGATAATGACAGGGAACGCAGAAGGAACTTTGGGTAGATTATGGATTGTCTTCATTTTTTTAAGTCAGTCTTTAAGCATATTTTAGGACCTATACGTATTTATTCTCCCACAAGACCTTTCAAAGATTTTCATTGCTTTAAAATCATGAAAAACAAACTTGTTTATGTCACATTGCAAAACTAAAAAGTAAGGAGAAGTTCCTTTCTTTGTATTCAAAAATAATTCAAGATATTTCTTTAAAAACTGCAAGTACTTAGGTCGCCATGGTGATTAAGTACTCTAACACATAAACAGTCTAACTGATATCGTACAAATATTAAGCATCTACTATGAGTTCACTCATGGGCTAAGCCATGAATGTAATTAAAAAGAGTTATTGTCTAAAAATGATTTTATTCACTATTTTATGTCCTGTTCAAGTATGTTAACCATCGCTCACATTAGATATTAGGATTTCTGAAACAAAGGTTCTCAAACGTAAGGGAGCATAAGAATTGTCTAAAGCAGTTATTAAAGATGCAGATTCTTAGACTTAAAATCCAAATTTTAATTCAATGGATCTGGGTAGCATCCAGTCATCTGCTTATTTAATAAGCATTCCAGGCAACTGTGATGAAGTCAGAATCAAACAACTGTCCTGAAATCTTTCCGGTTCTCTTTGTCCAGGAGTGTTCTTAATCACTTAATATGGGACTTGCTGATGAAAGTGGAGATAGCATTTTTTTTTTTTTGCGGTACACGGGCCTCCCACCGCCGCGGCCGCTCCCGTCGCGGAGCACAGGCTCCGGACGCGCAGGCCCAGCGGCCATGGCCCACGGACCTAGCCTCCCCGCGGCACGCGGGACCCCCCCGAACCCGGGCACGAACCCGCGTCCCCCGCATCGGCAGGCAGACTCCCAACCACTGCGCCACCAGGGAAGCCCAGATATAGCATTTTTATACATAGTTCTGAAAAAATGAAAGTATATAAAATAAAAAGTGTAAAGTGGTTTTACGTTCATCTTTGCTGTAAGGATGTTTTCACTGAGTTTATATGATCATACTCTGCTATGAGTCAAAGATGTCAACTATAATACAAGTTCTGACAGAAATTAGAAATTTCACAACATGTTCTTTTATATTTATTGATATTTATGGTACTTGTTGATATCTGTTTGTAAGGTTAGTTATCTTAAATTGACTTTATTAAAAGCAAAATTTCCATTGTAATCATTAAATTATTAAAGCAAAATCTCTAATTGTAATCATTCAATTAAAGTCATAATTTTATTAATGTCTCTTCAGCATTTATTCACATATGGATTATTTCCAGAAAAGTTTGTGATTCAAAATTCACATTTGCCTAAAAATTAGAATTAACATAACAGTAGTGGATTACAATCTTCTTCAACCCTCTTTGATCTTCTTACACAAGGTAAAATTTGGGGGGATAATTTTTTTGTTGTTTCCTTTATTCAATTTCTCTTGTCCTTTTTCATTTCTCTTATGTGGTATGATGTGCTCTATCATTGAGTCTAAAGTAAATTATTTATTTATGATTGCAAAGCACTTCACATCATACAAAAAATGCTGAAGTAAACTTTTATCCACGTGATGTGATAATGGTTGAAGTGTTCTAACATACAGTGTTACTGAATGTCAAAAGCAGGATATAAAAAGGAGGGAATGGAATAAAAATTACTGACTTTGAGTTAAATATATACTAACAAATATATCCAAAACATGTCTTATTGGCCTGTGAAACTAAATATTTCTATTTATCTCTTCATCTACTTTAAACAAACATGCCCTCCCAATTTTCCTCACCTCTCTGAACTCTCTCTCCAGACTTTGGAATTACATTTCCTTTTCTTCCTCTGTGTCTCCAACATTCAACTGACCCTCTCTGCTGCTCTATTGCTGCCTGGGGTTGGCCTCTCTTTCCTTCTTCTCAGTCCCCCTCTCCATCAGAGGCTCCTTCACCTCATACACTTCTGAATGTCATGGCCTCTCCCAGGTGTCTGCTTTCTCTGCCTCCACTGCCTTTCCAGTTCCCAACCAAAGTTCATTATGTTCCAAACTGTGGATATAAACTTGCTCCAAAATCACTTTTACAATATAATTTTCCTGCTTAAGTATCTGTTATCCATTCTCTATCCCTGAATTTTAACAGATTTCTTTGTCTCCTGCATAGATTTGCTTGTATCAACCATGCTATCCAGAGAGGTATACATGGGTGGCTTCTGAGCCAAAAGAAGCAGAGTATGAGATGAAGACCAGAAGACTTGGGAGCAGGAGGCAGTGACACATTTTTTACAAATCTAGCAAGTTCCAACTATTTTTGCAGAACTGTATGCTTATTTGTTAAAATTCGTACTCTAAGTCAGCCTGTTTCAATAAAGCAATATTTTTTTTTTTTTTTTTTTTGCGGTACGCAGGCCTCTCACTGTCGCGGCCTCTCCCATTGTGGAGCACAGGCTTCGGACGCACAGGCTCAGCAGCCATGGCTCACGGGCCCAGCCGCTCCGCGGCATGTGGGATCTTCCCGGACAGGGGCACGAACCCGCGTCCCCTGCATCGGCAGGCGGACTCTCAACCACTGCGTCACCAGGGAAGCCCTCAATAAAGCAATCTTAATTTGCCAGAAAGTAATGGCAGCATCTTAAGGCTCATGATAGATAAGGAGGCAAATTTGCTCAGTATCTGAGACTGAAAAAAATAATACAGCCTAAGGGGATTAGGCACCTAAATGAGAAATCTTAACTATAAAATGTCTAATTAGGCATATGAGAAAAGCAAAAACAATGTAGTTTAGAGGTAGTAGTTTACTAGAAGCAATCCAACATCTTCAGAATACCAAAGAATACAAATAAACAAGGTACACATCAAAGGATAAATATTAAAGTATGGTATCATTCTGTAAAAATTGTCACAGAAAGGCTAAAGCCATAATGAGCTGATCGGGAAGACAGCTCAAGGCCGCAAAAACAAGGCTTTTTAACATGCTCAGAAACAGGAAAAGAACACGGGGGAGAAAAGATCTGCTTTGAGGACAAATAGTGTCCTGATGGTTGGAAATGGGAAAGCAACACTTTATCCTATTTTCTCTGTCAATAATAAAGATTACAAAACTGAAGATATAAAACCTGCCAGTATACAGAAATCAAAGCCCAAGGAAAAAATGCAAGACAGCATTTAGCTCCCTAAAATAAGTGTCAGGCTTCTGGTGAGGCAAATTACATTTCAGGACTTTGAGACAACATCATGAAATCTTTCTCTTATCTTAGCATATAACATACCTCATGTGTGACTGAGAAGAAATGGTTTGCTTACGGATTTATTGTGGCTGCAAGACAAAGCATAGAGGGGAATGTAGAATATAATGATAAATCATTCACAGTTGTTAGACAAAATACATCTGCAACCTTTTCTCATTACTCCTCTGGGAGAGATACTGTTGAGATGAGTTTCTGAAAAGAAGTCAGGTGGAATAGAGCTAGAAAATTATTCCTAAACTCAATCAGAAATTGTTCAGCTAAAAACTGTACCACCACTTGGGACCATGAAGTGCAAAAAGAAACATAACTCCCATGTCAACTTTTACTGTGAGGAGGATCTGTAGCACAGGGTTCTGAGATAAGGAAGGATGTGTTGACTTCTACAAACCAAGGCAAGAAGGGCATTATGCAACCAGTATGTTGATTCAATTCTTGGACGTATAAAAATAAAACAGTTTTATGCAACTAGTATGTTGATTCAACTCTTGGAGGTATAAAAATAAAACAATTTTTTCCAATTTCTGATTTAAAAAATCCGTTGACGAATCCTATTTCTTGTTCATTAACAATATTTTAAGTATTTCATTTTTCTCCAGGCACTTCTGGTTATCCAGACTTAGTCTAGTCCACTTTAAAAACTCCAAAATCAGGGCTTCCCTGGTGGCACAGTGGTTGAGAGTCCGCCTGTCAATGCAGGGGACACGGGCTCGTGCCCCGGTCCGGGAAGATCCCACATGCCGCGGAGCGGCTGGGCCCGTGAGCCATGGCCGCTGAGCCTGCGCGTCCGGAGCCTGTGCTCCACAACGGGAAAGGCCACAACAGTGAGAGGCCCGCGTACCGCAAAAACAAACAAACAAAAAAAAACCCTCCCAAATCATATCCAATTCCAAGTTTTCCCTTTCCTCCAATGAGAATAGGTCTGGGCCTTATGAGCTATATATATGGAAAGGAGGGGGTGGTCTAGTCTTAACACTCCTTACCCTCCTCTTCAACTCGAAGTCTGAACGAAGTCATTATTGGGACAGGTAGAAGAATTCTGGGAAATTACATATGTCATGTACTTACCTGGATGAGACCATATAACTCTGCCTACAGGTCATTGATGCTGTAGGCTGGCACTGACAACTGTTATTTCTCCTCCCTGTATTACAAGTGTCCATACTCTGACCTTCACATGGGCTGCACATGAATACTTCAAAAGAGCTCTGCAGGGACTCCCCACTGCAGAATTCCCTAAAATAAGATCTGATTCTGGATCACCTTCCTCCATCAGCTCTAGTCCTGCACCCAGCTATCCACCTCTGCCCTCTTTGGTGCACTTCTGGTATGAGGGCTTGAGCCTGACTATTATCTGCACAATCCATTATATTTATAAGAAACGCACACATTTTGCCAATCCAGTTCCGACCCTTCTCTTCTCTCTTCAACACTCTTCTTTTCTGATCAGATAGATACAAGCGAAGATCAACCAGGCCATTCCCTGAGCAGATGAGCCACAGGCAGGAGATGATCTACCGAATTCTTTTTCATGCAGGCATCTCCAGTCACAATCAGTGATTTCTCTTGGACCCTCAGCCCATGTTCTTTGCTTCCAAAATGGGAGGGAACAACCTCTCGCCACAAGTACTACACTCCCTACTGAAGTGCGTATTCTGGCATCCTCCCTTTCTCCTACACACACTTTTCCTTAAATGTTTTGGGGGCTGAATGGAGGATGGGTGCAGGGTGATTGACTCTAGTTAGGCCTTGTCCCTGATAAATCTCAGGGAGATGGTACCTGGTGCCGATTTTTAGTGACTTGAGAGCTGCTTTTATCAGAATGTTGGATACTTAGTGCTTCTTATTCTCACTTTGGGCATGAGTAGCAATGTTAACTTAAACTATCATAGTGGCTTTAGAGATGGAGTGCGTTTTTACAAAACATTTTTCAGATTCCTGCAAATCTCATTTTTGGAAAGAATATTATATTCCTCCATAAGAGAAGCTCGGTGACTTGCCCAGCTTGTACCCATGTGAATGATAAAGTTAGACCTATCATCTTTGCTACATTCTTCCCTCTCTGTTATTTCAAGGTTCTGAATTGCCAGGAACCACCTCCATTCTTTAGCCGTGCTACTGCCAAGACCCTTATCCTTGACAAACACCAGATTTGGGACTAAATCTTCAGACACTGGCAAAGCTTAAAAATCAACATCCAAATTAAAGGGGAAAGCTACTGGCTTACATAAGGAAGAGCCAAATAAATTATGGGGAATATTTTCATGACCTGTATCGGTAAGTCTATATTCATAGCTTCATAGTGCTTCACAAACTCTAATAGGAATCTTTGTCTTGGTGTTTGTTTGTGTTGCACCAAGCAACTGCCACCACTGTCATGCCAGATGATCATGATACCAAAAAGGGCAAGAAACTCTGACACTAGAAGATATCGAAATGACTCACAACCCATTGAATAGCAATACAGATCTGTATCAATCCCATGTCCAGAAAGCAATGACTTTTTCTTCAGCTTAGGCTAAAGAAGGACCAGAAGTGGAGAGGGACACTGAGAAATAAAATAGAAAAACACGGAAACCGAACATAGTAAAACTTTATTATGACTATGAAAACATTTAAATTGTACTTAACCACGTGCAACATAACAATACTTTTAAGTTCAAATACTTTAACACTTTTAATACCAACCCATAATGGACTCCTGTGTTATAACAAAAGAAATATTGGTTGTTCCAGCTATTTGCCTAGTTTACAAATTTATTAACCAACTCCTACCAGACCACCTTTATAAGCACTCTTCAAACTTTTCCCTTTTAAGACACTACTGAGGCTCCCTTGCCCAGAAAGTTTGTATAATAAGTAAGTTTTCCTGGTGTTCTTTGCATGGGGGCTTCAAAGGCATACAGGCACATAGGAACAGGATTCAGACATTATAGGGCATTGTTATGGGCTGAATTGTATCTTCCAAAATTCATATTGTGAAGTCCTAACCCCCTAGTACCTCAGGATGTAACTGTATTTGGAGACAGGGTCTTTAGAGAGGTAATTAAATTAATATGTCATTGGGGTGGGCCCTAATCCAATGTGACTGGTGTCCTTATAAGAAAAGGAGATTAGAATAAAAACATGCACACTAGGAAGACCATGTGAAGACAGGGAGAAGACAGCCATCTACAAGCCAAGTAGAGAGGCCTTAGAAGACATTAACTGCACTAACATTTTAATCTCAAAATTCTAGCCTCCAGAATTGTGAGAAAATATATTTCTGTTATTTAAGCCGCCTAGTTTGTGGTGCTTTGTTGTGGCAGCCCCAGAAAACTAATACAACCTTGTTAAGGATTTTGGCCTCTAGCCTAACTGTAATTGGAAAACCTCTTACCTTAGTCCATTCATGCTGCTATAACAAAACTACCACAAACTGGGTGGCTTATAAACAACAAACATTTATTTCTCACAGTTCTGGAGACTGGGAAGTTCAGGATCATGGCACCACCAGAGTCAGTGGTGAGAGCCTATTTCCTAGACAGCCATCTTCTCAGTGTAACCTCACATGGCAGAAGGGAGGAGCTAGCTCCCTGGGGTGTCTTTTACAAGGGCACTAATCCCAATCTTGAGGGCTCTACCCTCATTTTTATCCAAGGAAGATAAATGTCTTTTGAATATTGAACTAAAACAGACCTACAGGGCTCTGCCCTCATAACCTAATCATCTCCTAAAGGCCCCACCTCCTAATACCTTCACCTGGGGGATCAGAATTTCAACATATGAAATTTGTGGGAAGACAAACTATTTAGACCATAGGACCTCTGAAGAATTTCAGCCTAGAAAAGGAGTAATAATCTGACCTAATTTATTTTCTGAAAACACTGATTAGACCACAATGTGGAAAACAGATTGGAGAGGTGTAGATTGGATAGTGTGGATTACTTAGGAAACCACTGCAACAACCTAGGTGATCAGCAAAGGTGGCAGGCTAAGAATGGAGCTGGCAGTGGTGGTGGTGAGGAATATGAAATTAGAGAAGAGAGAAAAAAGAACAGAGTTAAGAAATATAAAAAGAAAACATGATAGAGTTTGGTGCTGAATTTTGCACAGTATTGGTTAAGATTTAGATTCAGGTACATTTGGCAGAAAACCCAAAATGGCTTGAACAATATAGATGTTTGTTTCTATTTCATTTTTTTTTTAGCAATAAAGTATTTTTTTAATTTTTATTTTATATTGGAGTATAGTTGATTAACACTGTTGTTAGTTTCAGGTGTACAGCAAAGTGATTCAGTTATATATATACAAGTATCTATTCTTTTTCAAATTCTTTTCCCATTTAGGTTATTACAGAATACTGAGCAGATATTGAGCAGATCTGAGCAGACATCCCTGTGCTATACAGTAGGTCCTTGTTGGTTACCTGTTTTAAATATAGCCCTGAGTACACGTTAATCCCAACCTCCCAATTGTTTCTATTTCATATAAATTAAATCTACAGATAAGTAATACAGCGATGCAGGTTTCTTCTATTGCTCCTTTAATACTCTTAGCTGGTTATTCTTCACTCAAGATGGTGACTCAAGCTCTGACCACATTACAGGTAGCAGGAAGGAGGGTGAGAGGAAAGTAAAGTTTGCAACCTCCTGTTAGGACTTCTGAGAAATCTCATATAATATTTCTACTTATATTTCACTAGCTAAAACTTAATCATGTGGCCACAGCTATCTGCAAACAACCTGGGAAATGTTGGGTTTTAACTGGGTTCACTGCAGTTTCAAATAAAATTAGAGATCTGTTAATAGAGAGGAAGAGAAGAATGGATATTAAGTTTGTCCCCACCCGAGGAGTCCTTCTACAGTAATTCTAAGCAAAGCAGTAAGTTGGTTTCATTCAGTCCCATGGTCACTGACTGCCATGTAAAAGAAACTCGATAGGGCCCAATGAGCATTCAGCTTAAATAAATCCCTAAAATATGTCAAAGTATATGTTCTGCATTGGGGGGGAGTTAGTGGCATCTTTCTTATACAAGACATAAGGGCAAATATTAATAAGAACAATAAATTGAGGGTCTAGCAATGCTTTAAGCATCTTCTTTCACTCTATACATCTTCCACCTGAACACTTACATAAGAATTCATGATCAAACAAGTATAAAAATGATTCAAAGAGCCAACAGGAACCACATTTGAGGTTAAAAAAAAGCATGAGGTTATAATACATAAAATGATACATTTTCAGAAGTAGAAATGGTATCTCAAAAATAGAGAACAACCTCCTTCTTTCTATAGATGAATGAACCAATATCCAGAGAAGATAAATGTCTTTTGAATGTTAAATTAAAACAGACCGAAAGGGTGAACTCACAGTTCCTCATTCAGTTCTTGCTTCATTATATCACTAACCTACTTTACTGATACTGTTAACTTATTTGCAGCAGTACCAAATGCCAGGCTAAAATGGAAAACGTCTTCTTTTTATTCTTTTTCTTCAAAATTATTCTTAATTTGTTGCTGAAAAGAGAGAATATGGCATTGATTCTTCATATACATGGAGAACAGCTAGCTCCCTTGGAGTAGATGTATTTTGATCTACATAAACATCTACATTGAAGACTTTTGACAAAAATACAACTTGAACTTTGCTAAAATCTCCTGCATTTTCTAGCATATAGCATGTAATATGTTCAACTCATTCCCTATTCCTTCCTCCACCATACATCCAATGTACACTCAGGCCATATATTAAGGTATCTTCACATACACTGTGCATTTTTATAGCTTTTCAATTTGTCAAGAAAGTTCTCTCTTTCTGGAAGGTCCTATCCCTTCTTCTCATCTAAGACATTCCTACTCCTCCCACCTCCCCAGGCAGAACAGTTGTTGTCTTCCTTGATGCATCCACATCACTCTGTGCCTCTATCATAAGTACTTTTTGGCTTGTAACGTAATCAATGCACGTATATTCTCCCAATGGGACCTGAGTTCCTCAAGAGCAGGAGCATGTCTTATGCATGTTTATAAAAACGAAACCAGCCACAACATCGGGCACATAGTAGGAACTCAACAAAAGAATGTTAAAATCATGGATCCAAACCTTTAGCAATAGATACTAAATTGTTCTGAATCAAACATTTTTCATTTAGGGAAAAAGAGCATTAGGAGCCAGTATTATTTAGGATTTTTTTTTTCAACTTGTAGGTAACACAGAACTGAAATAAAATGGATTAAAATTTACAACTTAGGAATGCACTGACTCCCATGACTGTAAATCCCAAATGTGAGGCAGTCCTCAGGAATAATTGATCAGAACCCTGGCTCTACTTATCACTTCCTTCTTCTCTGTGTCAGCTGTATATTCAGGTTGGCCCCTTCATGGTATAAAATGGTTTCAAGAATTCCAGGCACCACATCTGAATATCTCAACTTCCAGAGGGTAGGTGAGCTTGTCTTTTCCCAACCATTAACTTAGTTAACAATCAAGCACTCAGCAGGGAAGAAAGAGTTAAGGTGTTTGGTTTAGACAGCTTACAGCGCAACAACTTGCAGATGGTTATTTACAGCAAATCTTGCCCAAGAAATTCAGTGTCCTATTTGGAAGTGGGGAGTGGGGAAAAGAACTAGTGATAAACAATCAAAAATGTCTACTACAACTAGTTAATAACTACGGCTCCTTCCAACTCTCAGGGTTTATGTTTCTATTAATCTCATGGACATCATCATTATTTAACTTATGAATTATTAAGAGTCTGTATATTTTACTGAATTGCTTTGTCTCTTAAAGAGAAAGAAAATACTTTAGAATTATACTACTCTCAACTCTAATGCATAATTGATACTTGAGAAAAAGAAAGTAATAGATCTTTTCAAGAAAAGGTTTTTTCAATACTCATTTCACAAGAACACACACATACATATATAACCTGAAAATATCTGCCTTGTTTCATTTTACTAGTTTCAATTTCTCTTCATGTAAATTTAAAGACTAATCTACAATCCACCTGTAGCATTACCTTTTCCAAGAAAAATTCTTTTACCAAGACAAAATGAAATTATTATTAATGATATCAATAACAAATCAGGTTTTGGGGTAAATCACCCAGAACAATGATCCAGGTGTCTATTTTATAAAATGAAAATTACAAATTAATCATTTGCATCTTGGCAGAGAAAGGCTCTTTTCAAAGACATATAGCATTATTTCCATTCAGACCTGTGATTGAAGCAAGATTTGTCTTAAAATGCATGAAATGCTTACTCATTTTTCTGTGTCCTGATGGGAGAAGGTTCAGGCCCAAAAATATAAGCCAGTGAGGAGGGGTGAAATGCAGAGGAAGGATATGAAACCTAATACAAACATATTGGGTGACCTCTGAGAACAAAACCAGAATATCCAGGGGAGAGTGTGCAAAGGTCATGGTGATCTCCCTTGATTCTAAGCACGTGGAAGCAGCAGTAGAGAAAGGCCCCGTGATGCTCTGGTTCCAGGCAACCTGGCCATTTCTAGCTATACCTTAGCTAATGGATGGTTAACTTCATTATAAAGAGTTCTGCTTCTGAAAAAAGGAAGGAAGGAACAGAGGAAGGAAAGTAGGACTGAGAAAAAAGGGAGGAGAAAAGAAGTAAGGAGAAAAGAAAAGGAAGTGGGGAAGTTCTAAATAAAAGGTGATAGGTGCAAGTGAGGAGTATTTTGACTCCTTGACTTTGAAAGATATGTAACAGCGACTTGCTGGTAAATGTTTAACAATCAGGTTTCTGGAGGGGAAAAAATAGCTTTATTTTTAGCATCTGCAGATTCCTGTAGCATAGATACTCCCACCACAACCCATTTCAAGCTACCAATGTGATGTCACTGTGCAGAGATCCACAGTAGTACACCATTGTGCAGTATTTCTACCTTACAAATAAAATGGATATAAATAACTTCAAGAACATAGATAATAGGAAAATACAGTAAAGTAATGAAGAAGTGATGAAATTTGAGTTTTTATTAACTTTGCTTTAGTATATTTTATTTAACAATAAGGTTATATAACTTTAATAATGGCTGTGCATATAACTGGTTTACAAAATTCATGAAAATTAACCATTTAATTAATAATCAGCTCTTGTAAGCTGACTTCCCTACACCACACATGATATCCTCATTCCTGGCAACTAGATTCAGAGTTTATTAACGTCAACACATATTTCAAAACCACCTAAATATTAGGAAGATGTTTGTCAAGTTAAAAATTAGGTAAGATACTAAAGCAGAAAATATCTGTTTAAGCATGAGGGAATTAATACACATGTTTTTTCTATCTGTCCCCAAGATCAACTAAAATGCCCATGAAGTAATAAAAAAAATTAAAATACACAAGGACAAAGAGAATGGGAGAGGACAGGATACCACATACAAAAAATATATGTAACTCAAATTTTAGAAGCCTGGAAGTACAGACAGGATAATAAAGCCAACTGCTTTATTAGCAGAATGGAAAAACAGAACTTAACTATCTGTAGAGGAGCAGTTAGAAACCTGTATTTCTCATTCACACCTTCTATTTCACACAGTCATATAATCTCCCCTCCCCAAACACTTGCAGGAGACAAAAGGATGTATGTGGGAGGGTTGGTGGGAGGGTGTGGGTGTATTGTTTGTGTGTGTATAAAATATGACAAAGTACTTAGTCTTGTTTTAAGATTGTAGAGTAAGATCAGAGGCTGCCCACTGGCACTGTTATACCTGAATTACATTAGTGTATGCTTGGAATATCATGGTCTTTCTACAAACTATATCCTCCACACAGTTGCAGCTGGGTCTGTCCATCTTTGCTTGCCCCATTAATTCAACAAATACGTTTTTGAGTTCCTGCTGTGGCCTGGGAAACTTCATAAGCCCTAGATACACAATAAAGACTAAGAGGTACTTACTTTCAAAAAACACTCAAAGATTAATATAGAAGACATTATTATAATAATAGCATAATTATTATAAGATATTAATATAGAAATACAGAATAAATTAATGTAGGGATAAGAACAGAGGGGGGCACAAAACGGGCTGACTCCTGAAAGTTAAGGAGGTGTTGAGTGGGATGGGATATGGTATTCTGTCAGAAAAATACATTACAGTAAGGCCAAGATGGAAGAAGAATACTTCAAATTTGAGAATCAGCAAGTAGATCTGAAGTAGATGAGTGTGACTGAGATACAAAGTAGAAGTAGGAAGTGAAGAAAGATATAGATACAGAGATAAACAGGGACCATATTATGACTGACATTAAAACTCAGGTTAGGAATTTTGGACTTTACCCTAAAAGCAATTCAGTGTTTTATATGGAGGAGTCACGATTTACAATATTTTCCATAGCATTGGGGATCTTGGCTTGACACTTGCTATTCTACCTGCTCTAACTGCAGGTAACAGGACCATGAGTATTTGTACTCCAACATCATCCCTCTATAAAACTCTCCTTATGATTCACACCCAGAAATGTCTTAAATTCTGTCATAGTGAATAAGCTATGCTAAGCTCTATTTAACTTTCTACAGGTTGATTTTCAAAGTGCATTGTGCAATGTTTGCTTATTCTTAAAGCAATTTGCAGAATGCTCATGTAAAAAAATTAAGACCTAGTAACAAAGATTATTTAACCAGCAATGTGTTTGGTGAGAAGGTAGGATATTGATGATTTGGTGATTTTCTAAAAATAACCCTTTATTGTTATTCTCAGAATTCCCATGCAGTGACATATTATAGGTGACTCTCTGCAATCTGACTTAAAAACTCTAATTTTATGGTCTTTTCTGTTACGTATAATATCCCCAAATTATCTACCACAACTTAATTCATGACTCCTGAGAGTTTGAAATTTCTTGAGAAGAAATGAAAGTCTAGAGTCAGAGAGACCAAATGCATACGTCCGTCCAAAAAAGCAGAATGAGGATGATGCAAATAAGAGAAGGACCAAGAGTCAGTGCCAACGTGGAAACTGGATGAATGTGGAAGCTGGCTAGCAGTGAATGAGGAGAATCTAAAAAAATTCACATTTGTTTTTAATATTGATGTTTTTGGATGAAAACTGAGTGTGTTTATGTCTGTGTCTGTGTGTAACTCACACAAAGACATAAAGGTAAGATAAGCACTATATTCTCCCTATGTTGCTGCTCACGGGTCTGTGCCACACTAGCTCTTACAGGTGAGATCATGTTACACTAAGTTTCCTCTGGAGCCTCTTTCTTCCTTGGATGGGCTTGTAGGTGGGCATATATCAAACTAAATTATGGTCTAAGTATCTTCAATGAATATTTATTTCTCCAAATAAGTCAACAGACTCGTCTTTAGCAAGAGCCATTTTTATCGGAATGTGGATGGAAGTGAAGAGCTTTTCTCTAAATTGTTGGTACAGTATTCTAGCAGAACCCTGCATCTTCCTAGGGGTTGTTGCACCTTTAAAATTAAGAGGGCCATTCCTGGATAAAGCAGCTCCTGAAAGTCCTGACCTCTCACATCTATCTCTGGCTATCCAAACCTCTGGCCCAGGAGAATCACTCAGCTATTGTACATGACCAGCTCATTTTCTGTATCATCTACCTCTCAGTTTTTCAAGAGCAGCCAGGCTTCTCAACCATCTGCTCTTCATCTGCTAGTCCTAGTACCTAATCCCATTTTCTCCAACAAGCTACTTACTCTAGTAAGAAGCTCTTAGCTTTATTCTTTTCAATTTGCCTTATTCTTTCCTGTTTTGTCTTCCTTCTTTTGCTTTAGATTTCAGTGGATAATAGCCAAAGTGCAATAAAACACTACATGCCTTACATGGGAATTTTTGATTCAGAGTCCAAGCCAGAAAATAAAGCTTGAAGTAAGAAATTAGGTTGGTAGATGCTGACTGATGATGAATTTAAACTACTGAGGATTAAAATCTCAAACAGGAATTTAAGGGACTCCCCTGGTGTTGCAGTGGTTAAGAATCTGCCTGACAATGCAGGGGATGTGGGTTTGGTCCCTGGTCCGGGAAGATCCCACATGCCACGGATTAACTAAGCCTGTGTGCCACAACTACTGAACCTGCGCTCTAGAGCCCGTGCTCCGCAACAATAGAAGCCACTGCGATGAGAAGCCCACGTACCGCAGTGAAGAGTAGCCCCCACTCAATGCAACTAGAGAAAGCCCGCACACAGCAAAGAAGACCCAATGCAACCAAAAATAAATAATAAATAAAAGGGTCAATTGTACATTAAAAAAAAAAAAAAGAGGAATTCAAGCAGAACATAAGCAAAGATATTCAAGTTGGAGGAACTCAAATTAGTGTTTCCAGATAAAAGATATATAACTAAATTTGAATTTCAGATAAACAACAGTTCAAATGTAATTATATTTTTATTTGCTAGATCTGCTCACCCTACCTCCAGTGGAATTTTAATACCTCTCTAGAGCAGCATTCAAAACTCATCTTCCATCTTATTTAAGTGTGCAGGCTTGGGCCAAAGAACTGTTGACCTTGAAAAAAGAGGAAGAAGCCAACAACCAACTATCACTGCATCTCTTGGATTATATTTAGAGGCAAAATTTACAAGTATGATCTATATCAACAATTGGTTTAAATGCAATTTAATTTTGAGTATCAAACCTGCACATGAATAATGACATGCCTGCTTTACAAAAGAGTCCAATATATAGATATGTAAAATTTAGCAAGCTTGCCTAATACATACCAGAGTCAAATAAACCTGGGTATGAATCTCATTTCCACTTTATCAGGGTCAGTTTGGAAAACTTACAAAACTTGCCTCAGAGTTCCACATTTGTACAATGAGAATTATATATATATATATATAAATCATTACATATAATCATTCTATGAGGATTTAATAATAATAGATTTATAAAGGACTTGGCACAGAACCTGGTCTTTAGAAGTAGTCAATAAATATTAGTTACTACTTCATTCAATCCATATCTATGTTCCAGAATGCATCAATTGCATAAAACAAAACATACCAGTTATGATTATTTTTAAACAAATTTTATAAGTGTTTCTCTTCCTATTGAGTAGGAAGAGAATTTTGGAAAACCTACCAATCATTCCATTGTTCAAATCTGTCCCTCTAACAAGGTTAGTTCAACAGAAACGAAAAACAGGATATGAGTTCTTGATTCCTGGCACTCTTCTTTACTAGGATGAGCTCTCCTCTTCTGAGTCAGCCACTAATCAGATCTCTTTGCCTCTTCTATCCTACAATTTATGCAGTGACATTTTCTAATGATAATTGCTTTGTAAGGAGTGGACTGCTTCAGTGTTAAAACCTATTTGCTGAAACAGGACAGACAAAGAGAAGATGTCTAGCAATGTTGTGAGCACCCAGGCCCTCAAAATTATATTTTGTAAAGGTGAGATGCTTTGGTCAGTATTGCCATAGCCAAAATTACCTCTGACATTTCCAAATGTCATAGTTAATCCACTCTTAACAGTTATATTTTTAAATGTTTTCAAAGGAAGACTTCCAAAAGTCATGTCTAAGCTAGAGGAAGCTTAGTGATTTTAGCTCAGGGTCTCTCAAAAAAAAAAAAAAAAAATAGCCGAGCTATTTAGACATGCATTTTGAAAGTTCATTATCAGTAGTTGAGAAACTTCACAAAGTTCAACATAGAAAATGTTTAACGTTATTAGTGAGAAGCTGACACTTTCATATGTTGAATCTCTATATGGCTGACTTAGTTTTACTCTATGCTATGCCTATATATTTCCAGCCATGACATTTCACTAAACCCTTCTTATGGAGCAAATGTTTGTATCCCACCAAAATTCATATGTTGAAGCCCTATCCCTCAATGTGATTGTATTAGAAGGTGGGGCCCTTGGGTGCTAGTTAGGATTAGATATGACCATGAGGGTGGAGCCCCCATGAATGGGATTAATGGTTTTATGAGAGTCAACAGAGAGCTTTCTTCCACTCTGCTCTTTACCATGTGAAAATAGAGAAGTTAGCAAACTGCAACTCAGAAGAGGGCCCTCACCAGAACTTGTCCATACTGGCACCCTGATCGTTGACTTGCAGGATCCAGAACTGTGAGAAATGTTTCTGTTGTTTATAAGCCACCAGTCTATGGTACTTTGTTATAGAAGCCCAAACTGACTAAGACGACCCTCATCCATAGTAATAGATGTTGTAAGCCTAGTCTAACAAAGTAGACTAGGCTCTCTTGACCACATAACTGACCTGAAAATTAGAAGGTGACATAACCCAGGCCAATCAGAATTATTCTGTGAAATTGTATAAATGGGCGCCATCTCTTTTCTCAGTCATGGGTCACTAAACTGGAATGACATAATTTTGAAGCTCTCTGTGGCTATGCCATCATTTCCCTCACCACATGGAGAAAGCCAGTCTATTGTAGGAAGCCAACACACCAATAGAAACAGAAACAAGTAATGGAGAAAAGATGGGCCAGAGAGACAGACCAAGAGAAAGTATCATTCTTTGAATCCACAGTGTTCTTAAAGACAATATTACCCTCTTGGAATTCTTGGTTACATGCATGATTCAATAAAATCTCATGTTAAAACTAGTTTATTTGGGTTTCTGTCACTGCAATATAATAATATCTTGATCATACTATTTAGCCCACCTAAACAAAAGAGGATTCATATCTTATAGTAAAGCAAGTCTTAAATATTGCTTTGAAGATTCAATCACTATTGCCACATGATATTCTTAATAACATAAATGGATTTAGATAAGCTCCTCATTTACAGCACAGTAGAGTTCAACTGGAAAGTTCCATTGCAGTAATCATAAGCACACATTTTATCAGTGCCAAAATCTATCCAGATAGCCCTTGCCTTTGTGCATGAATCATATGCATGAATTTATATGACAAGACTTTGCAACTTTTGCAGGATAGAAACGTGTGTCATTTCACCTTCACATACTCCTCAGGTGGGCCAATTTGTAGGAAGAACTTCTGAGTTTTAAAATAATAAAATATTTGTCCTCTCTTTCCAGAAGTCAGGCAATCAGTATAAAAATGTTTTTGTTTGTTTATCAGTGGTTATAGCATAATGAGTTGAATAGTGCTCCCCAAAAGTTATGTCCACATGGAAACTCAGAATGTGACCTTATTTGGAATAAGGATCTTTGCAATACAATTAAAGTAGGATCTTAAGATGAAATCATCCCAGATTACTGTGAGTCTCTGATAAAAAAAAAAAAAACAGAAAAGGAGAAGACACAGAGAGACACAAAGAAGAAGGCTATGTGAAGATGGAGGCAAAGACTGAAGTGATGCAGCTAGAAGACTAGGACCACCAACAATTGCTAGGAGACACCAAAAGCTAGGAAGAGGCAAGTAAGAATTCGCCCCCAGAGCCCTTGGAGGGAGCACGGCTTTGCCAACATCTTGATTTTGGGTTTCTAGCTTCCAGAACTGTGAAAGAATAAATTTCTGTTGTTTTAAATCAACAAGTTTATGGTAATTTATTCTGGCAGCCCAAGGAAACATCATGTAGTAATGCATATTTCCTATAATTAATCTGAGTGTTCTTTCTGCTGGTTTCCTGGTGCCTCTCAAGATTAGGGTTTTAACACCAAGAAAATCTACCATAACACATTTTGCCATGTGTGAAATTTTCTGGGAGTTTTGACCTATTTTTCCCTGGATGATTATTTTTATGAAATAAAAGAGTATAGACCCACCTATATTCTGCAGCTAAACTGCATTTTTCAACTATATTTCTATAACTGGCTTTCTTAAGCTTTATATTTGAATAAGATGTCTGCTAAATATTAATTTATACTCTCATTTAGAAAGTATTTTTTAAGTCTTGTAGTTAACAATTCCATAATCAACTTATTTTTCTGCCTTAGCTCAGGTTTGTTTTGGGGTCCCTGTGAGTTCGTAAATCCTATTTCGTATATGAAAATCTCTCAGCTCCTTTACTCACTATGATCTTCATTGGCTTCGGTTTCCCAGCATCAAGATAACAATTAAAATATTTGAAGGACATTTTAAAATTTATGAAGCATTTCTGTACAACATGCCATCAGTATAAGTAAATGTACCTAATATAATTCCACCTTTATAACACTAGGAATCTCTGGTTTTTAAATAAACTAATAGTATGGATAATACTTCTGGGCTTCTTCTTGTGGTTTGCTTATCTTATATATCACATGTCCCCCAGTGCCAACAAAAGTGTTTTTTGTATAACTATCCACTAAATGTTTGTTTAACAGATGGATAAATAAGTAAATAATTTTCTATTCTCATTCCAGAGAGAAATGCAGCCTCAAATTAAATACTTCCCTTCCACCTCCACATTGTTTGCTGTAGACAGCACTAAGAGAGGAACAAGGAATGCCATGGGTGAGGAGGGGCAACACTGAAGGCTGTAGTTTTCCCCAGACCCTTCTAAATCAGCATGAAAAATCATGGATCGAGAGTAGAGTTTCCTAATTTAAAGTCTGAAAGGGGCTCCTGGGAATAGTCTATAAGAAATTTGCTATAAAAATTTACATATATTCCTAGAGAGGAACTGCATAACTTTCATCAGATTCTCAAAAGGTTCTTGATCTAAAAACAAGTTTAGAACTACTGATTCATAGGCTTCAGTAATACAAATCAAAGAGAAACATATAATGTATGCATTGAAAACATTTTTTATTGCTCAAGTAAAAAGCTATAAAGCTATGAAACAGATATCTGTGCAGCTAGCTGAAACAGTCAGTGTTCAAGTCATACTCTGTAGCATTATATTCTTAATAGATGGGCAGCCCATTGTAAAACTGCTGTCAGGACCAGAGTTACCTGTCAAATGTTTCCAGTCTCATGGTGAGAAATTTATACTACATGTAACTGCAAATACAAGAGGCTTGATTCAACCAGCAAATAGCTAAATTAATTTTACAACCAGATACCTTACTATGGAACTACTCATGATTTTTTCCCATATTTGTTACTTTATCTTAATAGTCTCATCCTTATTTGTATTCAGATATAATTGACATTATAAAGAGTATGCATCCATCTCTACTTGAAATCCATATATATGCAAAATCCCCTACTAAACACTTCTAATAAGTATATGAAACAAAAAATATCTATTAAGTATAATTTTTTCCTTTGAGACTTCCTCCCATTCCTTGTAGCTGGCTTTTCTTTTCTGAGTTTAGATCTGGGTCCTTCTGGTCCCCTCAATATAACAGGACAAGCACTGCTAGCTCCCTCAGGAGAAATGAAACAAGAAATTGGGGGCAACTCCAATCATACTTTCAAGGTCTCTCGCATCCTCCCACATTACTACACAAAACATAATAAATACCTCAGATCATTTCCTGCTTCTGCTACACTCTGTGATAAGAAACAAGTCACAAAGGACAATATATTCCTAGAGAGGAACTGCAGGTCCACCCTGATCAATACCAAGAACAACAAAATTTGTTTGATACCTGCCAAAGTGTAAACTAACTCATGATGTCACTGAATGTGGTTACACATTTTTGCATGTTGACTGCAAAAATAAAATTTTCGAAAGATGTAAGGCCAAGTGAAAAAGGGGAATCAAGGACACGTTTTAAAATCCTAAAACAGAAGAATTCTTCCACACCTGTAACTTTCCATTTAAATGCTAATATGCCCATTATAATTTTCACACTTGGTGCTTTCCTTCTTCACACCCCACATATAACAGCATTCATTTTGTGGGGGACTTCAGGAGAAGACACACATCCTAAGTTTCTACTTTAACTCTCACTGTAATAAGCTTACAATGGGCATTAAGCAATTCTTTTACTGAAGGGGGAAGTTTCTCTAAGAAATGTAGAAACAAAGGATTCAAGAATGTACCTGGCAGATAAGTAGTTAAGCATGTGATCTACAAAGGCACACAAGGACGAAAACAAAAGGCATTAATTCTGTTAATACTTTCCAGTGTCCCTTTTTGAAGTCTGAAATCAATGAGGTAATGTCTGCAGTAGTGAAGAACTACATGAAAAACTTTTTACCTAAAATATCCAAGTAGGCAAAAGCTTTTTCCAAATGTACCTTTCTAACCAGTTTAGGATTTGACACTTAGCTCACAGGGTAAAATTTACTCCTTTATTTCTGAGGCAAGTTCCCCAATTATAATTTTTCCTTGATACAAAAGGGACATAATCTTTCCTCCAAGAATCTTGGAACAATTAAAGAAGCAAAAAAGAAAGAAAATTTTAAATACTCATAAAGCCACCCCCCAGAGAGAAATACTCAATATTTATCATTTTAGACCTTTTATAATATAGAGGCATTGTGGATAAAAATGATCCATTGGCCACATGCAATCTTCCATATTCTTTTCCCATTCTACACATGCCACATATTGAAGATGGCAGTGCCACAGAAGTAAGAAGCTGAGCTCTTCCATTACCACAAGGAAGGTTACCACCAAACATCCAATTAGACTGATATGTGAGTAAAAAATAAGCACGTTAATAAAAATAAAATAAGCATGTTAAACAATGTGAGATTTTCACATTGATTTATTTGGCAACAATTAGCTTACTCTGACTAATACAGTAATTGGTACTTTGAAATGAGCCATTGCCTTGACAAATCCTTAAATATACGTCATTAGCTGAGCAGTTAGGTGTTGAGTGGTGAGGCCACTGATATCAGAGGTTAAAAACAATGAGCCTTATACATAATGGAAAGTAGTTAGAGAGAATAAAGAAGCAGTGTGTCGGCTACAATTATATGAGGGCAGCTAACTATCACAAGAAATAGATAAGCCTAGGAGAGGATTTGCTGACTTCCAAGGAAATAGAGTCAACAATTTGGAGCCTTGAAAAATTGGAAAATCTGATCACTTCCAGAAACCAAATAGTAAGACATAACATAGAGAAGGTTGTTGAAGAACCAAAGCCCTTTAAGATATAGCCTTGTGAAGAAGACAGAATAAGGAAGTGGATTTTTAGCTTTGACAGGACTTTAGATTGCCTCTGTTAGAAAGAAGGTGAAAATAAGAGTAAGAATAAAACGTATATTTCATGACTAGAAGCAAAAATTCTTTTGCTGTGCAAAAGCTTTTAAGTTTAATTAGGTCCCATTTGTTTATTTTTTTAAATTTTCATTACTCTAGAAGCTGGGTCAAAAAAGATCTTGCTGTGATTTATGTCAAAGAGTTTTTCTCCTATGTTTTCTCCTAAGAGTTTTACAGCGTCTGGTCTTACATTTAGGTCTTTAATCCATTTTGAATTATTTTTGTGTATGGTGTTAGGCAGTGTTCTAATTTGATTCTTTTACATGTAGCTGTCCAGTTTTCCCAGCACCACTTATTGAAGAGACTGTCTTTTCTCCATTGTATATCCTTGCCTCCTTTGTCATAGATTAGGTGACCAAAGGTGCGTGGGTTTATCTCTGGGCTTTCTATCCTGTTCCATTGATCTATGTTTCTGTTTTTGTGCCCGTACCATACTGTCTTGATTTTACTGTCTGGTAGCTTTAAATAGCAGCCATTTATCATTGCTTCATGAGTCAGTGGGTCAGGTGGGTACTTCTGCTGGTCTGAACAGGTCCAGCTGATCTTGACTGGGCTCGCTCGTGCTTCTTTAATCAGCTGGTGGGTCAGCTGGGGACTGGTCAGAGCTGGGATGACCTGGCCCCACCTCCACTGCCACAAGCCATCCCAGGCTTGCTCTCATGACAAAAGAAAAAGCCTAAAAGAGGCAAAGCCTCTTGTGGTTTGGGCTCAAAACAGTCACTTCCACTGAATTCTTTTAGCCAAAGCAAGTCAAAAGTACAGCCCAGATTCAAGAGGTGAGGAAAAAGACACCACTCTGAACGGAAGAGATGCAAGCATTGTAACAGGATAAGGGGGTAGAGAGTTGGGGCCCTTTTTGGCAATTAATCTACACAAGGTCTTGTTCAGAGCCTAGAAATTGAAGCCAACTATTCACTGAACCAACCCCAAACCTACTCCTACTTCTCTTTGACGTTACTTACTTCATGTCTCCAAATATCCTGCTTCTCTAGCCCTTCCAGTGGGACCTTAATTGTGAGATGTCTATGCCTCACAATCCTTGAACCTGATTTCTATGTATTTTACTTTAGTTATTTATTTACAACAAAATTACTGAGCACTATGCTAAGTGTCAGAAGCACAGCAGTAAGCATGGCACAGTCTCTGTCCTCAATGAACTCTCAGAGTAATGGAAGACACACAGAAATAATTACACTTAGAAAATAATATGGGTGTGTAATGACAGAGATATTTAGAAAGGAATAACAGAAGCTCAGAATGACCCCTAAATAGCTTGGGAAAAGCAGAGGGAAGAGGTCAGGTAAGATTTCCTGAAAAGATGATTTTAAGCTGAATCTCAGATCAGCTATGTCGATAAAGAAAACGTGGAGGGCATTCCAGTCCAAGCCACAGACTAAACAAAGGCATACATGAAAAACAGTCATGAGGGATGCCTCAGTGGGAGAGGGAACTACAGGTAATTCAACATTGCTGGAGTGTAAAGGAAAAGAAAGGAAATGGTGAGAGAGGAGACTTCAAGTTTATATTTTGGAAACATTATTGGCAGCGGTGTAGAAGATGGAACGTAGGGCAGAGGAAAAGATTGAGAGAAGAAAAACTAGAAAGTGAAGCTAGTTCTTTCTTATCACTTTCTATCATACGCTAAAATCTACATGCTTACTATGTTTACTATTGATTTCTTCTCTCCAGTAGAAAGCAACTCTGCAAAGGCAAGGATTTTGGTCTACTTTTGTCATGGGTGCATCCTAAACACGTTAAATACTGCCTGGCACATAGTAGACACCTAATGATAATATTCACCAAGAAAATGTCCATTCAATAAATATTTGCTGAATGAATGAATGAAACTTAACCTGAGTTTCCCAGAAAACAAACCATGAGTTAAAGCTTATCTACTAACATTTTACGGGGTCATTCAATCCAGAATATGGGGAAGAAAAGGAAGTGAAACAGCAAAACAAATGCAAGGGATGAATTACTGAGTTGGCCAGAGCTTTAAAGAAAATAAAGGTCGGTTTCTTATCATGAAGGACTTGTCCAGATAGCCTCCATAGAATCACTGTGCCTTGGAAAAGTCCTTCAGATAGAGGAAGGGAAAGAAATTTATCTGCCAGTTTTCCATCTCTTGTATCTCATTGGTCAAAACTTATTCCAGAGTGTTGATCCTTGCCCAGTGCCTCCAGTCAGATGCTGGAGAAGCCAGATCTCAGGCCCTTGGTTCAGTGCTTCATCTGGGCCTGGGTGTGTAAGGAGCCAGAGCCTCCACAAGTGTAGTTGGTGAGGCTTTAGTACAAGAGATGCAGATGCTGCTATCGCAGCTGCAAGCAAAAGGGCAAGAGAGTAACAGAAGTGAGTAAATCTACAGATCCAATACAGAACAAATGAATAAAAGAGCAGCAGACATGAAGTAGAGATGAACACAGTAGCTTCTATTATCTCTTATTTTCGGCAAAGGTATACAGAGCAAACTGCAATTAAAAAAAAAAAAACCTTTGACCTGTATTTAACATACTTAGCTCCATAGAGAATTCTTTCCCACACCCAAACCCCTATGCTGGGTTCAGGAGTTCTAACCTACTCCAAAAATTCCACTTCAGGACTCAGCAGAAGCCATCAGAGCGTGCTAGGACCTATTCTCTTCCACAATTACTCCTTCACATTAGCCATTTTCCCCTGATGGGATGGAAGTTCCAAAGCCTGAAATGTTTGATTTCACTTTCTCTCTCCGCAAACTATATTGCAGAGGTATTCTGAAGAAATATTGTATGTGTCATACCATTCTTGTCATCTCTTCCTTGACTCCTAATCACCTTGAGTTTCTCTGTTTATAAATATCAAAAGCAAGGTTTAATTAAGTTCTTTGTGGAAAATAAGGATAGACCCAAAAACAAATAAATAAACACAAATAGACCTACCAGTTCCCAATATCTGGCAATAGCTGTTCTATGAAATTTAAGACTCTAAAACTAAGTAAAAAAAATGTGATCTTGATAATGGCTGCCATAACCTCAAGGATCTACCCTGATATTGAAATAGCATTGTAGGAGAAGTTTCATACCTTTGGAACTTCTAAAAACTCTGTAAAATGGGGGGTAGTAATAGTACCTACTTCACAAGATTGCTGCAAGGATTAGATGAACTTGCACACAATTGATTTACAAGATTTTTCTGATGCACTCTTGACTTTTACTTGCAGCTGCCCCTGCAAGTATAAATTGAAAGGGGCCTTTGATATCAAACCCAAGTATAAACTGAAAGGGGTCTGAGAAAAATAATATATCTGGAGAAAACTACCCTTTCATTCCTAGAATCACACTTCTCCTCCTACCACAAAGCCTGTTACTGAGTCAGGCATGTCAGCCCTCGTTCCCCAGGTGCACGGTGGACCTACTCTCTGTTTTCCAGACATATTCAGGCTCATTGGTAGACACAGCTTGAGCCCTAGCTGGAACTTCTACCGAATACAAAATTAGGGCTTTAAAATTTTCTATGTCACTAATAAAATTTCTCCTTGCTCATCCTTGTATTGAACAGTCATAAATGTGAATGAGGTCCAACATTTTTGCCCAAATTTTTACCTGATTATAAAGGTAATGTTTCATTATTTTTATGTCTGCTGAAGAATATTTGCTTTTCCTAAAAGGCCTTTACTAGTCACCTATTGTCCCCTTGGTACTATACATACAAGTTGGATTGTGTCACTAAGTATGTTGTGGGGAAACAGCTGAATGGTCCAAGACTTTCTTTGGGCCTGGATAATGGAGGGTCAGATCACAGCATATGATCCAAACATTCTATTTTTTTAATAGAGCAATTCAAGTAACATTAAAAAGATGAACAAATCGTTAACATGCCTTCACATATTTAAATGTAGAACAAGATTTAAAGACACCAGATACCTAAAAAGGATTAAATAACAACTCGTCATAATTTAGAATAATCGATAAAGAAAAGAGTGGCAATACTAGAAAAGAGTGCTAACAAGATTAGACATACAAGCAACTACTACTAATTGGAAGTAATGTATAATTATTATGTGGGTGTGTTTCATGGAAACTGATACCGTGGCCAACAAAATGAAATAAAAGATTTGTATAATCCGTATTCATGACCTATTCCAGTTCACAAAGCCATCACCAGAGGTGATGTTTACACATCACCTGTTTACACAGTGGGAAGTATCTAATGTCAAGTTAACCCTCCTTCACTCCTAAACATGTGCAATATGACATATGGAAGCCTAATTAAAGCAATAAACCTCACTTTCTATGTTAGCCATTCTGAAAGATTTTCATACAGCATTACGCAGCAGAAAGCTTCACTTGAATACCTAATAAGCATCTCAAATTTAACATGTCCAAAACTGAACTCCTAATTACCACCTCAAACTGCTCTCCCTACACTGCTTCCCCCTCTCAGTCAATGGCAGCTTCATTATTCAGGCTGCTCAGGCCAAAAATCTTTGAGTCATCCTTCTCCATTCTCCATCCCTTAGTCAATCTAAACCTGGCAGCTTTCCCTACAAAAACATGTCCTGGACCGGGCCACCTCTTACCACCTCTACCACCAGAACCCTAGCACAAGCCACCAAGGTCCTCTCTCTTTGATTATTGCACTAGCCTTCTGACTGGTCTCATTGCTTCTACGCGTCCATGCTACAGGTATTTTTCTCCACATAGGATTAATAGATCCCTTTAAAATAAGGTGAAAGTATGTTACTCCTTTGTACAAATTCCTTCAGTGCCTTTCCATCTCACTAAAAGTAAATACCAAAGCCTTTTACACTGGCCTACCCTCTTCTCAAGCTCTCTGCTATTATCTCCTACCACTCTCCTCCTGTTCACTCTACTCCAGCCACACCAGCTATTCCTCACTGGTTTGTTCCTCAAGCAGGCCATGCATGTTCCTGCTGCAAGGCCTATGCTTTTGCTATTCCCTCCTAGGGACGCTCTTCCATCAGTTACCCACATGGCTCACTCTGACAGTTTCTTCATGTCCTTGCTCAAATACACTCAATTCCTGTTACTCACAGTAGTAATGTTCTATGTGTTATGTTCCATAATATAACAGCACCTAGAACATAGAAGGCACCCCAAACATAATTGTTAAATGAATGAATGATATTGGTCAGGAGGGAGGAAGTAGCTTTATATCAACTGTTCAGAAACAAAAGACATCATCAAGGAAGACTGCAACCCCGTGTAGATGCCAAGTCAGAAACCTAGGAAACTAGGTACTCTCTCCCATGAAGAACTCTTAGAGAGGGGCTAAGGAAAGAATTGGTAAGATCAATTATATCTTACCAAAAAGGACAATTTTTATTATCAAACAAAGTATGCAAGGGGGAAAACATTGCCACGATCTGCCCCCACATGGGAAGCTGAGGTTCCCATTACATTACAACCTCCTGTGTTACCTAATTCCTACAGGCTAACATGGGGAGAGAGATTAAGATCTCTAAAATGTCTAGTGTAAAGCACAAGACAATACATTCAGTTTGAAAAATTCAAGCAATGAAATATTTCTCCCTTAAATCCACATATGCATATGCTACTCAGAACCCACTACGCTGCCTGAAACCTTGTTTTCTGTTAAACATTCTAGAAATTCTACCTTTCCAGAATGGCTACATTCATAACAAGTTCATAACTCACGGAGGCTTCACTGAGGTTTAGGCCTCCCCAAGTAGGAAAGACTTGGATTCAGGTGCAGAGGAGGAGGGGAGCAGTACTGTGTTTTTTCTATTCTAAGATGCACATCTCTGAAATAGAGATGCATTTTAGGGTCTTAGGATCCTTGGGTCTTAGCATTGTCATCTTTTTTTCTATTATATACATTAAATAATGCATAATCTTAGAACCACTGGGGTCTTAGATTCAATGAAATGTGTTTAAAGCAAATTCAGAAGTATCAGCCAGAGCCAGATTAATTATACTAATAGAGGCTTTTGTCAGATGCTCAGAAAATCAGGATCTTTTTGTTAGATGCTGACTAGAGTGTCTGGCCTGAATGGAAGTAGAAACTGTTTTCTTCAGGCTAAGAGATTTTCAAATCTATCTGAAGAAGGAGCCATCTACCTCAGCATGGAATGCAGGCCAGATGAAAGTCAAGTTCTCCAAGCCCTCTGCTTCCTTGCAGCCTGAGACCAGAATCAGGGTTCTTATAGTAGGTCTTTTGACTAAGTCTCTAACACCCACAGTAACAATTACCATATACCCCAGTTTTTTGTGTGTGTGTGTGTGGTACGCGGGCCTCTCACCGCTGTGGCCTCTCCCGCTGCGGAGCACAGGCTCCGGACTCGCAGGCCCAGCGGCCATGGTTCACGGGCCCAGCCGCTCCGCAGCATGTGGGATCTTCCCGGACCAGGGCACGAACCCGTGTCCCCTGCATCGGCAGGCGGACTCCCAACCACTGCGCCACCATGGAAGCCCACCCCAGTTTTGCTAACAGTAAATACTTAGCAGCTAGAGCTCCTTAGCATATGGACATCATCTTGTTTCCTTCTCATCATTCAAACTCACATATTAGAAAGATGATTTAATATGTCTTCATACATTACTTCATTAATATTTTAAACTATGTAATTTAAAATGTCTTTTAAAGGTGAGAAATTTTGTCCAAGGGAAGAATAATAAAAGTATCTTCTATACCTAGTATCTTTCATATTTATCTTCCAAATTTAGAACATTCTGAGCTGTAAATTTTAGTTTCAGATTTAGTAGAAAGGTACCACCTATTAAAAGGAAGTGGGTTTATACAACCTTTTACTTTTAATAAGATTCTTAAATAATATCTCACACAGACTAGTATCTATTTTCAGAAAAAAAGTCATTCTTATGAGGAAATCTTATCTTTACTCTGGTACTTCTTGATACTTTCATGACTATGTTGCGTGGAGGCCTCCTGGGGAAAGCAGTCACAAAAGAAACAAGCCTAAGAGCTCATGAACCTGGACAAGCTAAAGCCAAATCCATGGAAAAACATCCTCTCTCAGACTGATGCTGCCCTCCTGTATCTCTGCAAAGTACTCAAGCAGAGCAGGCAATTAAGAGACTGTTCAAGAATCTGGATACAGCGATTGAAATCCTGGGCACTGAATTTCAATACAACTGTCACCACTGCAGGGAACAGAGTTAGGAAATAGGACAGAAACAGGAGGCTCTACAGAATATTCAGAGGGCACTTAAACTAAGTCAATTTTCTCTCAAGAAAAGGATGGCAGCTTCATCTTCTCAACAAAGGCTCTAAATAGTAATGATAGGGGACTTCCCTGGCGGTCCAGTGATTAAGACTTGCTTTCCAAAGCAGGGGGTGTGGGTTCAATCCCTGGTTGGGGAGCTAAGATCCCACATGCCTGGCTGCCAAAAAAACAAAACTTAAAACAGAAGCAATATTGTAACAAATTCAATAAAGACTTTAAAAATGGTCCAACAACAACAAAAAAATTTTAAATAAATAGTAATGATGGTTATCACTGCAAATAAGTCTTGACATTCTAACTCCTTTGAGTTCCCTTATGTAGTTCAATAGATACACAGTTAAAAGGCATTTTTTAAATCTTAGGTTGGATGGTGCAATCATATCAGAGCTTCTTGAATGGACCAAAGAAGCACCAACATTTTTTATTAGGAAGAAAATGCCTCATGAACAAACAAAAGTCTCCAAACTATGTCTTCATTGGTGATTATTCTATAATGTTTTTAAAATAGCTCATATACCACTAAATATCAATTTAATCCATTTAAATCTGAATAAAGATAACAATTTTTCTGGGGTAATTTAAAAATAAATATTGAAAAGTAAAAATGAAGATCACTAATGTTTTTCTTTCTTATTCTCTTCCCTTAACCTCTCCTAACCTCTATGGAGGGACTAATGCCTTGTGTGTGTGTGTGGCTTTTTTTTTTAAATCAGACCATTTGCCCTTCATTTGATGAACCCACTTCTTTACTTCATTCCTTTTGAAATTGTTACAAGAAAGCAATTTCTTACTATTCACTCTAGGAAATTAGTTTTAGATCAAAACAGTTTTAAGGTCTGACCATGCAGTTCAGGTTTCCTATCATGGCCTTTCAAGATAATGTCCATGTAAGTCCAGCCAACTAATTAGCTGGAAGTCTTCTCCCTCTTATTTAATCATTTTTTAGTAAAAGCCAAGCTTTCTGACTCACTAGTTACGGAATTTTCCCTTGAATCTCAGTGATGCAAGAAAGCCTACAGTATTTAATATGACACTTTTATTAACACAGTCATAACACATGCTGTCTCTAAAATTTCCTATTCAGGAAAACAAGACTTGCTTCCCCTAACTAAATTCTGTCTCAAAGTCTTCAACATCTTTAATCTAATTAAATAATATAGCAAGATGTTGTTACACACTAAGGTCAGGCACTTCATTTTTCTTCCCACCATCACATCCTTCTAAACCCATTTTTCAAATTTACAAATAGACTACCGATCAAGTTAGGGTTCTCATCTTATTGACATATGTAGAGCAGGCTTTGGCTCCCTAGAGATCATTTAAACACTACATAATAAACATATACACATGAATGTTATCTGTTTGTGTATATGTGTATGGTTGTGTTTTTTAACATATAATGATATTTAAATTCTGTATTTTATTGGCTATCATTTAATTCTGTTCTTTAAACAATAAAAATTAATTGGTTCTATACAAGAAATTATATGTCATAAGATTTTCAAAGCACCTCTAATTTATTTTTCTTTTTCCTTTTTAACATACTTATTGGAGTATAATTGCTTTACAATGGTGTGTTAGTTTCTGCTTTATAACAAAGTAAATCAGCTATACATACACATATCTCCCCATATCTCCTCCCTCTTGCATCTCCCTCCCACCCTCCCTATCCAACCCCTCTAGGGGTCACAGAGCACCGAACTGATCTCCTTGGGCTATGTGGCTTCTTCCCACTAGTTATCTATATTACATTTGGTAGTATATAAAAGTTCATGCCACTCTCTCACTTCGTCCCGGCTTACCCTTCCCCCTCCCCGTGCCCTCAAGTCCATTCTTTACATCTGCTTCTTTATTCCTGTCCTGCTCCTAGGTTCTTCAGAACAATTTTCTTTTTTTTTTACATTCCATATATACATGTTAGCATACGATATTTGATTTTCTCTTTCTGACTTACTGCACTCTGTAAGACAGACTCTAGGTCCATCCACCTCACTACAAATAACTCAATTTCATTTCTTTTTATGGCTGAGTAATATTCCATTGTATATATGTGCCACATCTTCTTCATCCATTCAACTGTCTATGGACACTTAGGTTGCTTCCATGTCCTGGCTATTGTAAATAGAGCTACAATGAAAATTGTAGTACATGACTCTTTTTGAATTATGGTTTTCTCAGGGAATATGCCCAGTAGTGGGATTGCTGGGTCGTATGGTAGTTCTATTTTTAGTTTCTTAAGGAACCTCCATACGGTTCTCCACAGTGGCTGTATCAATTTACATTCCCACCAAAAGTGAAGGAGGGTTTTCTTTTCTCCACACCCTCTCTAGCATGTATTGTTTGTAGATTTTTTGATAATGGCCATTCTGAATGGTATGAGGTGATACCTCACTATAGTTTTGATTTGCATTTCTCTAATGATAAATGATGTTGAGCATTCTTTCATGTGTTTGTTGGCAATCTGTATATCTTCTTTGGAGAAATGTCTATTTAGGTCTTCTGCCCATTTTTGGATTGGGTTGTTTTTTTTTTTGGTATTGAGTTGCATGAGTGGCTTGTAAATTTTGGAGGTTAGTTCTTTGTCAGTTGCTTCCTTTGCAAATATTTTCTCCCACTCTGAGGGCTGTCTTTTCATCTTGTTTATGGTTTCCTTTGCTGTGCAAAAGCTTTGAAGTTTCACTAGGTCCCATTTGTTTATTTTTGTTTTTATTTCCATTACTCTAGGAGGTGGGTCAAAAAGGAACTTGCTGTGATTTATGTCATAGAGTGTTCTGCATATGTTTTCCACTAAGAGTTTGATAGCGTCTGGACTTACATTTAGGTCTTTAATCCATTTTGAGTTTACTTTTGAGTATGGTGTTAGGGAGTGTTCTAATTTCATTCTTTTACATGTAGCTGTCCAGTTTTCCCAGCAACACTTATTGAAGAGGCTGTCTTTTCTCCATTGTATATCCTAGCCTCCTTTATCAAAGATAAGGTGACCATAGGTGCATGGGTTTATCTCTGGGCTTTCTTTCTTGTTCCATTGAGCTATACTTCTGTTTTTGTGCCAGTACCATACTCTTTTGAATACTGTAGCTTTGTAGTGTAGTCTGAAGTCCAGGAGGCTGATTCCTCTAGCTCCATTTTTCTTTCTCAAAATTGCTTTGGCTACTCGGGGTCTTTTGTGTTTCCATACAAATTGTGAAATTTTTTGTTCTAGTTCTATGAAAAATGTCATTGGTACTTTGATAGGGATTGCACTGAATCTGTAGATTGCTTTGTGTAGTATAGTCATTTTCACAATGTTGATTCTTCCAATCCAAGAACATGGTATATGTTTCTTTCATCAGTGTCTTATAGTTTTCTGCATACAGGTCTTTTGTCTCCTTAGGTAGGTTTATTCCTAGGTATTTTATTCTTTTTGTTGCAATGGTAAATGGGAGTGCTTCCTTAATTTCTCTTTCAGATTTTTCATCATTAGTGTATAGGAATGCAAGAGATTTCTGTGCATTAACTCTGTATCCTGCTAGTTTACCAAAATCGTTGATTAGCTCTAGTAGTTTTCCAGTAGCATCTTTAGGATTCTCTATGTAGTATCATTGCATCTGCAAACAGTGACAGCTTTACTTCTTCTTTTCCAATTTGGATTCCTTTTATTTCTTTTTCTTCCCTGATTGCTGTGGCTAAAACTTCCAAAACTATGTTGAATAAGAGTGGTGAGCATGGACAACCTTGTCTTGTTCCTGATCTTAGTGGAAATGGTTTCAGTTTTTCACCATTGAGAACGATGTTGGCTGTGGGTTTGTCACATATGGTCTTTATTATGTTGAGGTAAGTTCCCTCTATGCCTACTTTCTGGAGGGGTTTTATCATAAATTGTTGAATTTTGTCAAAAGCTTTCTCTGCATCTATTGAGATGATCATACGGTTTTTCTCCTTCTATTTCTATTCTATCTATTAATATGGCTTATCACATTGACTGATTTGTGTATATTGAAGAATCCTTGCATTCCTGGGATAAACCCCAATTGATCATGGTGTATGATCCTTTTAACGTGCTGTTGGATTCTGTTTGCTGCTATTTTCTTGAGGATTTTTGCATATATGTTTATCAGTGACATTGGCCTGTAGTTTTCTTTCATTGTGACATCTTTGTCTCGTTTTGGTATCAGGGTGATGGTGGCCTCACAGAATGAGTTTGGGAGTGTTCCTTCCTCTGCTATACTTTGGAAGAGTTTGAGAAGGATGGGTGTTCGCTCTTCTCTAAATGTTTGATAGAATTCGCCTGTGAAGCCATCTGGTCCTGGGCTTTTGTTTGTTGGAAGATTTTTAATCACAGTCTCAGTTTTAGTGCTTGTGATTGGTCTGTTTATATTTTCTATTTCTTCGTGGTTCAGTCTCGGAAGGTTGCGCTTTTCTAAGAATTTGTCCATTTCTTCCAGGTTGTCCATTTTATTGGCACAGAGTTTCTTGTAGTAATCTCTCATGATCCTTTGTATTTCTGCAGTGTCAGTTGTTACTTCTCCTTTTTCATTTCTAACTCTATTGATTTGAGTCTTCTCCCTTTTTTCTTGATGAGTCTGGCTAATGGTTTATCAATTTTGTTTATCTTCTCAAAGAACCAGCTTTTTGTTTTATTGATCTTTGCTATCCTTTCCTTCATTTCTTTTTCATTTATTTCTGGTCTGATCTTTATGGCTTCTTTCCTTCTGCTAACATTGGGTTTTTTTTTGTTCTTCTTTCTCCAATTGCTTTACGTGTAAGGTTAGGTTGTTTATTTGAGAGGTTTCTTGTTTCTTGAGGTAGGATTGTATTGCTATAAACTTCTCTCCTAGAACTGCTTTGCTGCATCCCATAGGTTTTGGGTCATCATGTTTTCACTGCGATTTTTTTCTAGGTATTTTTTTATTTCCTCTTAGATTTCTTCAGTAATCTCTTGGTTAATAAGTAGTGTATTGTTTAGCCTCCATGTGTTTGTATTTTTACAGATTTTTTTCCTGTAATTGATATCTAGTGTCATAGCATTGTGGTCTGAAAATATACTTGATACAACTTCAATTTTCTTAAATTTACCAAGGCTTGATTTGTGACCCAAAATATGATCTATCCTGGAGAATGTTCCATGAGCACTTGAGAAGAAAGTGTATTCTGTTGTTTTTGGATGGAATGTCCTATAAATATCAATTAAGTCCATCTTGTTTAATGTGTCATTTAAAGCTTGTGTTTTCTTATTTATTTTCATTTTGCATGATCTGTCCATTGGTGAAAGGGGTCCCCTACTATGACTGTGTTACTGTCAATTTCCCCTTTTATGGCTGTTAGCATTTGCCTTATGTATTGAGCTCCTCCCGTGTTGGGTGCATAAATATTTACAATTGTTATATCTACTTCTTGGATTGATCCCTTGATCATTATGTAGTGTCCTTCTTTGTCCCTTGTAATAGTCTTTATCTTAAAGTCTATTTTGTCTGATATGAGAATTGCTACTCCTGTTTTCTTTTGATTTCCATTTGCATGGAATATCTTTTTCCATCCCCTCACTTTCAGTCAGTATGTGTCCCTAGGTCTGAAGTGGGACTCTTGTAGACAGCATACATATGGGTATTGGTTTTGTATCCATTCTGTCAGTCTATGTCTTTTGGTTGGAGCATTTAATCCATTTACATTTAAGGTAATTATCGATATGTATGTTTCTATAACCATTTTCTTAATTATTTGGGGTTTGTTATTGTAGGTCTTTTCCTTCTCTTCTGTTTCCTGCCTAGAGAAGTTCCTTTAGCATTTGTTGTAAAGCTGGATTGGGGTGTTGAATTCTCTTAGCTTTTGCTTGTCTGTAAAGGTTTTAATTTTTCCGTCAAATCTGAATGCGATCCTTGCTGGGTAGAGTAATCTTGGTTGTAAGTTTTTCCCTTTCATCACTTTAAATATGTCCTGCCACTCCCTTCTGGCTTCCAGAGCTTCTGCTGAAAGATCAGCTGTTAACCTTATGCAGATTCCCCTGTATGTTATTTGTTGTTTTCCCCTTGCTGCTTTTAATATTTTTTCTTTGTATTTAATTTTTGATAGTTTGATTAATATGTGTCTTGGTGTGTTTCTCCTTGGATTTATCCTGTATGGGACTCTGTGCTTCCTGGACTTGATTGACTATTTCCTTTCCCATATTAGGGAAGTTTTCAACTATAATCTCTTCAAATATTTTCTCAGTCCTTTCTTTTTCTCTTCTTCTGGGACCCCTATAACTTGAATGTTTGTGCATTTAATGTTGTCTCAGAGGTCTGTGAGACTGTCCTCAATTCTTGTCATTCTTTTTTCTTTATTCTACTCTGCAGTAATTATTTCCACTATTTTATCTTCCAGGTCACTTATCCATTCTTCTGCCTCAGTTATTCTGCTATTGATTCCTTTTAGAGAATTTTTAACTTCATTTATTGTGTTGTTCATCATTGTTTCATTGCTCTTTATTTCTTCTAGGTCCTTGTTAAATGTTTCTTGTATTTTCTCCATTGTATTTCCAAGATTTTGGATCCTCTTTACTATCATTACTTTGAATTCTTTTTCAGGTAGGCTGCCTATTTCCTCTTCATTTGTCTGGTCTGGTGGGTTTTTACCTTGCTCCTTCATCTGCTCTGTTTCTCTGTCTTCTCATTTTGCTTAACTTGCTGTGTTTGGGGTCTCCTTTTTGCAGGCTGCAGGTTCGTAGTTCCTATTGTTTTTGGTGTCTGCCCCCAGTGGGTAAGGTTGGTTCAGTGGGTTGTATAGGCTTCCTGGTGGAGGGGACTCGTGCCTGTGTTTTGGTGGATGAGGCTGGATCTTGTCTTTCTGGTGGGCAGGACTACATCCGGTGGTGGTTTTGGGGTGTCTGTGAACTGCTAATGGGTGATATTGTGTTCCTGTCTTGCTAGCTGTTTGGCATAGGGTGCCCAGCACTGTAGCTTGCTGGTTGTTCAGTGGAGCTGGGTCTAAGCATTGAAATAGAGATCTCTGGGAGAGCTTTTGCCAATTGATATTACATGGGGCTGGGGGGTCTCTGGTGGTCCAATGTCCTGAACTTGGCTCTCCCACCTCAGAGGCACAGGCCTGACACACAGCCGGAGCACCCAAGACCCTGTCAGTCACACAGCTTTTGGGAAGTCTGAGGTCTTCTGCCAGCGTTCAGTAGGTGTTCTGTAGGAGTTGTTCCACATGTAGTTTCATTTCTGATTATTTGTGGGGAAGAAGGTTATCTGCACATCTTACTCCTCCACCATCTTGAAGGTCTCCTCTAATCTATTTTTCAAACTGATTAAACCTGACAAAAGCCAACTGTGGTCATTAGTAATCGTATATCTTGTCTAACTGTCACAACTTTATCACCAGTCCTCTGGCCTGTATGCCAAGCAAACCTGTTTGTACGTACACAAGTAGGCCAACCAGGAAACCTACATAAGTGGATATTTTCACAAAATTTCAGCCCTCCAAACTAGTTGTAATTGTCCATCATTAAAAACCACAGTCCTTCAAGCAATGACATTGTAGCTTTTCAGTGAGCGCCTCACAGAGCTGAAAAATGTCATTCCATTGCTATAAGCATTTTCCCAGCAAGTTACCTTTTGAAGCTTAGCTGGGGTTTGAAAGGCATTTCTTATGCATTTACATCTTTGAGCTCCTGGACTCCTCATAGTTTTGAGTGCAGTCAACTAGGTATTATACAAGCTTTTCAGGCAAATGCAAAATAGTAGAAAATAATGTCTTCACCTTCAAGCACAAAGAATAACCCTAGCCTAGCCTAAGGGAGCAATGTGGGTTCAAATAAAAATCAGAGCAAAAAATTACCCTAAGCAATAACATAAGGAATATTACCCAGATGACCTTAATTGCCCCTTACTTAATAACATTCAGAAGACAATTGATCAACCACCTATCTCACTTTGCTTGACTAGATAAAGCTTGTACATACATTAAAGAAATGACCTACCAAATTATAACTAAGTGATCTGATACCTAAATAGCAGTTCATATGTCTTCTCTCCTTTCTAAATCCTGGAGTCTTCATTTAAGTAGCATGTATCCCTGGCCTTCTGAAAGCTATCACCATGTAAAAATAATGCTTAACACTTCTCCTTGTCCCTGAATGAGGGCCTGAAAAGCCAAGATTCTGTCTAAGTCTACTACCTGTAGCCTGGATGAACTTAGTTATTAAATCTTTAAAAGCCAGTGTGTTCTCATCTGCACAATGGGGATAATTTTGCCTTTCACAGAGTTTTGGTGAGCATAAAGTTACAATAATGAATGAAGAAAATCTTTGAAAAGAAATACAAAGTGCTATATCAGTGTAAATTATTATTGAATATTTTTCATAGTTACATGCCATGAATAAATCACATACAACTCTTCAAATACATGCCTAAATGTTATTCAAATCCAGTATTATCTAAAGCAAATGTCAAATTTTGCCACAGACACTAGAGGAAAATAAATACTTCCTGGGTCTTTTCCTAAAGTTTTCCTAGACAACAGAGAAGAAGAACAGATTCAGACATATTACTATTATGTTTTCAAAGATAGTTGAACTTTTAAAATTAAATTGAAATATGTTTAAATATAAACATTATGAGGTTTATTTAATACCAGCTGGGCAATCAATCACAGGTGGACAGGAAGATAATTTAGGAACCAGAAGTCTGTGCCTTTCAAATGAAGAAGCCACATCTTTTTTTTTTTAAGACTTTATTTTTTAGACCAGTTTTAGGTTAACAGCAAACTTGAGAGGAAGGTACACAGATTTCCCATAAACCCCCCTAAAGCTACACATGCATAGCCTCCCCTATTATCAACATCACCCATCAGAGTGGTACCTTTGGTACAATTGAACCTACACTGACACATTTTTTCCTTTCTTAGGATATTAGTTATACTTTTCTTTTTACTTCTTTAAGTGGTTGCCCTAGGGTTTTCAATATACAGTTACAAGTAATCCAAATTTACATTTAAACAACTGTATAGCACTTCATAGATAGTATAAGTACTTAAAATAACAGAATCTTAATTCCTCCCTGAAGGAGCCACATCTTGATTGCATCCCCTTCTTCACTTATCTTTTTAATCAATGACCAAATCCTCCTAAATATATCTTAAATATGTCTGTTTCTTTTCATGCATTTGAACACTGCTACTGGCCTGGAAGCAGTATACTGGATTCTGGTCCAGTACATCGTCACACAAATTGCACATATACCCAACTATTTTAAGATAAGAAAATCTACCTTCCCAAACTTTGCTAGTCAGTTCTGCATCTATTTTAAAAGCAAGTGTTAAGAATCTCTTGATTGCACAACTCTGTAATAGCTTGACTCAGAGTTGTTTAGAATGATTCATCGTCTTCAGATAATCATATCCATTTTTATCCAGGCATAAACCCATATAAAGCTGTATTTCAAGTTTATATAGAATATCAGGACTTAATAGGGTATATTGAAGAATCAGCAATCATCTTTATTTATGAAGAATAATACTAACACCGTAACATTGTATATTATTCTCAGGCTCGATCTTATCTTTCATAAGCACTAACATCAGTAAACTCTCTCTAACGATCACAGTTAAATATAGAAGAAAAATATTTGGTTCTTCTCCAGATTATCTTAGCTGCTTTCATTTCCATATTCTATATTTCAACCACACAGAAAACTTTTCAAATGTTCTATATTGTGTCTCACTGTAAATCTTTTTACAAATGCTAATGTCTTTAACAGGACACTAATTACCCAAAAACCTTCCTCCAACAGTTCATTTTAATTTGCACATCATTCAGGTTGTTTCTCTTTCCTTTGGGAAGCCTCACCTGACTGTTCCTGATAAAAGTTCATGTTGTATCCTCTTATTCTCCCAATGGAGCTGTCGCCAGAGCTGTTGTAATGATGATTGATTTTCTGTATTCGATCATAAGCTTCATGTAGGCAGGAACTGTGTTATTCTTGCTCACTTTATTATCCCAAGCACTTAGTACCATATCTGGTATATATCAACAGCTCATAGTATTGATATTTCTTGAGTGGATTAAGACCCCAAAACTCAACATCTACCTTTTCTGTGAATCTTTCCTATTTTTTTCAGTTCTGTCCATATCCATCATATTAAATTAATGTGTCAACCCAAAATTTGGGGTTTTACTCTTTTGTTATTCATTAAAGGTGGATAGTTTTTAGCCTCTTATGTCAATCAATGTCCTGAGTTACAAGCAATAGAAAGTGATTCTCACTATATTAAATATTTTGAGTAACTCACAGAATCTGAAAGAGTCCAGCAACTAGTCATGGAGATTACCTAACAAAGAAAATACCCAAACTAATATCATAAAAGTGTTTTCATAGAGACATCACAGCTACTATCCATGGATGCAGACATCTTAGGTTTTTCCACCAACCCCAGCAGTGCTAGCCATCAGGTACTCCTACTATCCCTCCATAACCGTTGTCAGTTGCTTCTGGAGAGAGGATGCAGTGGAGGCCACTGCCTCACCTCACCAAAACGCATTCTGAGTGGTCCATCTTACATCTGGGGAGGTGTGTCTGCTTGTCAGAGCTGGGCTAGATGTAAGGGAGGCTGGAAAGGGAGGTTCTCCAGTAGGAGACACATACAATCTCATGAGGTAGAAGAGGCTTCAACTACTGGAGGTGGCTTTGGGGCAAAAAAGAGAAATGTTTACTATATCCCACACAATTATTTCATGAGTTAGCATGAATGAATGGGGACAAAATCCTATCTTATTGTTCAATGGTACCTCTCAAAGTGCCCAGAACAATGTACTGCATACAGTAGAATGTAAATGATTAATACTTTAATACAGTAACCGACTTTCAGGAAAAAATAGCAAATATACTCACATCAAACAATGACACTGAGAGGGGTTTCAAAAATCCCATTTGAAAGCAGAGTCCAAATTTTACCACAGTCTATGTGACCTTCTAATTTATTCCACAACATATGTGATATTACAAAAATCTAAGCCTAGTTAACTGTAGTGCAAAATATGTGAAGCAAATTCTCCTTTAAGCAGCCCAGCAGGTGCTGACTGCTTAGCAACATGGAATAATGAAGTGATTAAGGGGCTCCATAAAGAATATTGTAGATTTACACAGTATTAGGAAGAAGACGTCATGTGCCATGCAGAAGCCAACCCTCAGTAAGATTCTCAGACAGCTGGTCACCAACATCATTCAGAGGAATGCCTGGTGGACAAGTTATAAAAGTGAACTTGTTTATTTTTGAAAGCAAGCATTCCACCAAGGAAGCAATGACAGAGAGACCGAAAACACATGGTATATAGACACATGGTCTTTGAGTAATAAAACAGTTATCTCTTTCTTCTAAAGCAATTCTTTGAACTAGAGGATACTTAGTAGATTTTAAAACTTCATTTCACAAAGCCAGGATTAATAAAGATTCACTGGCATGGCATTATTTATGTGAACAAGATTTTATTTTCTGACAGAAATGTTGAAATATCCATATTTGAATGAGCTTTTTGCAGTAGGCTGTGACCAGGCTAGACAAAGGACAATTACATTACTATCTTGCTTTTAACCTCTAAGCTTAGATATGAAATTTAATCTTTGCAGAAGCAATTTCAAAAACAAATACACATAAAAAAGAGATTACCATGGCTTTTCTTTTCACGCACAAAACTGTTCAATAAAATCTTAATATATGGAGTGTAATCATTCAGAACGAAGAAAGAAAATTTTGAAAAAGGAAGACTTTCTCTGTCCAACAGTTTACACTGTGGTGACAGGATTACACACACAGCTTTCATAGATTTAAAAGACCTGAATAGTGTTAAGGCCTTTGAGAAATCTCTCAGTCCTTCTCTCCATATCCTTTGTGGAAATGATTAATATTTCAAGCCATGGCCAAAATATAAGCTCCAAAAATTTTCTTTAAATGTCTGTACTAGGAAAACTCAGTGTCTTTCTGAAATGTTTTATTTAGTCCTGATCAAAATATAACACTAAATTGGAAAAAACTTAGGCATAAATAAAACAATTAAAGGTATGACTTTGCAGAGCTTACACATGCCTTATCTTAAAACAATTCCCTTAAATAAACAGAAAACACTAATAAATATGTTCAGAATGATGCCATTTTTACAACAATGGTAATATTGAATATTCCTTTATGCCTAAACATGGCAGAGGCTACCAGCAATCTCCTATATTCATTCCACTCTTTCTTTAAGTCTTCTCTTTTAATAGGCACTAACTTTTACCTACGTACATAGCCATCCATCATAAAAGGTGAATTTCTCAGCCTCCCCTAATAGCTGGGTGTGGTCTGATGACTAAGAATAAGATAATGCAATAGAAGCCAAAAGTTTCAGAGCAGCTTCGAGGAACCTAACCTTAATGATGGCCAGTGCATGCCCTTTTGGCTCCTTTTGACTTTATCCTTTTTTCATGCAACTGCTTGAAATAGAATTAATGTTTCAAACCATGGGAGTAAGGCCCATCCTCTACAGATGGCAAAGTAAAGTCTGAAAGGAATCTCATTCCTTGTACTACCTGCTCTGAACTTTCACAGGAGAAAAGTAAATTTCCCTCTTGTTTAAACCAGAGTTATCAGGGGTCTGTATTACTTACAGGCAAACCAATCCTATATAAACACATTGATACAATGTGTAGAGAAGCTACTGCTAGTGACCTATTCAATAGCCTTTCTCTTCTTGTTTCTTTAAAAAAAAAAGAAAAAAAAAGAATTATAATTCTGTTGTAGAAACAACTTTCCTAGACCCAAGAAAAATCATAAGTGGGTGAAAATATCCATTCAATTCCATGACCCTCTGCCAGATAAACATTTTCTCAGCCTTCTTTATAGCAAATGAGCCAAATGTCTAGTTCTGACCAAGAGAGTATGGGAGATTTATGGAATTATGTTTCTCTCTGATTAAAGTAAGACCCCCCTTTTTTTTTTTTTTTTGCGGTACGTGGGCCTCTCACTGTTGTGGCCTCTCCCGTTGCGGAGCACAGGTTCCGGATGCGTAGGCTCAGCGACCATGGCTCATGGGCCCAGCCACTCCGCGGCATGTGGGATCTTCCTGGGCCGGGGCACGAACCCGTGTCCCCTGCATCGACAGGGGGACTCTCAACCACTGCGCCACCAGGGAAGCCCTATCCATTCATCTCTTGATGGACATTTAGGCCTTGGCTATTGTAAATAGTGCTGCTATGAACACTGGGGTACATGTATCGTTTTGAATTAGAGTTTTCTCTGGATATATGCCCAGGAGTAGAATTGCAGGATCATATGGTAACTTGGGTCTGTTGCTACTGATTGATTTTTCTCTTCATTGTGTGTCCTATTTTTCTGCTTCTTTTGCAAGCCAGACATTATGAATTTTACCTTGTTAAGTACTGAATATTCTTAGGTTTTATTCTAAGAAGAGTTATTTGGAAAAGTTTATCCCTTTGAGGCTTGATTTTAGGCTTTATTAGGTAAGAAAAATACAGCCTTTAGTCCAAGACTAATTGTGCCCCACTATTGAGGCATTACCCTTTTGAGTACTCTAACTATGTATTTTTTTTACTCTGGCAGGTGGAAACACAAACTATCCCATCTCTCTGGGACCTCCAAGGATTGCTCTACTAGCTCCTTCCCAGTGGTTGGTAATTTCTTCACACATATGTAATACTCAATACTCAGCTGAACACTCAAGGAGAACAAATCCTCTAGAGAATAAATCTTTAGAATATATAACTAAGCAACTCTCTCTTTCCTGGTATTCCATCATGTGAACTCTAGCTGAGCTGATATTCTGCAATTTCTCAACGTTGTTTCCTCAACTCAGAGATGTCTCCAGGTTCTGTGTGGGTTAACCTTTACTGCTCCACAGACTGTAAGCTCTCTCTAGGCAATAATATGAGGAATCAAAGGCTTATCTAATTTTTTTTCCTTCCCTCAAAGATTAGCCTTTTGCTGACTACTGGCCACTTTGAAAATTGTTGTTCTGTATGTTTTGTCCATTTTTTAAAATTGTTAGAGGAAGGAGAGTAAATCCCTGTTACTCCATTATGACTAGAAGCTAGAAGTGGGAATACTGGTATTTTACACTGAGACATGGTTTTGATATTTCTCTGGAGAGAATCAATTCTCTTTTAGGATTGTTGTGGGAAAAAGGAAAAATCCTGAGAAGGCAAATCCTCTGCTACAAGCCAGAACCACCTAGACCTGCATACTGCAGCACAGGCTAAAACGTTAAGATAGTTTCATTAGTATACTTTACTAGATTTGTGTCCTGAAGTCTTAAAATTTAATCTGAAAAGAACATTTTATTGTAAGAATTCCAGTGCTTTCACTCACAATGCTTGTCAAACAATGTATATCATGATGACACAAAGAGAATATTTTAAATAATATAAAATCTTTTACAAATTTTGAAAGGAACAGTTACTGCCAACTGAATCACTTATCAACAAACAAAATTATCCACTGATCTCCTGAAACTGTTCACTCAATTATTCTTGATTGAAAAAGCCATAAGTACTTTTATTGTTGAAAATAATAGTCTTGGTCTTTTATTTAATAATATATTTATATATTTTATATAATTATGCATATAATTACATGAGATTTATTTTGTATTCAGCTTTTTGACAAGTCACAATAAACATAAACCTAAAAAGCAAAGAATTTTGCATACGAAGCTTTGACTAGATTGTGGAAAATATAAATGGATTCATTTATAAGAATGTTTTTCGGAAGCTGAATTTTAGGACTTTGGAAAAAGACTGCCTTTTATCAAAATATCTATTTAGTGACTACAAATCCTTTGTAGAAAAAATAAGGAATATAAGTAAGTAAATGAATAGAAGATAAAACTTTAAACTTTTGGTATTTGTTTACTCTTAAATCTGATGATCAGGTATAGCCCACACATCTTATACATTTTTGTATGTATTTTTATTATTTTTCACGTAATGTCTGTTACTTGAAAACTGAGGTCTCATACACAAGTATCCTAGAAGTCAAATGGGAAATAGGGCATTGCTTAGTAGTTATGAATTCACTTATGTGGTGTACTTCTAAGTAAGTATTCTCCTTCTGAAAAATCAGGGAACGCACAGATCATTTAGCAGGTAGCAGGTGCAGTCTACAAGACATACTCTACAAGCATATTGAACACACTTCAGAGTTAGTTTTGAAAACTCTGACATTCTTTTGCCCTGCTTTCTTTCTGGTATCTTCAATTAAATCCCTTCAGGCTCTCAAATCCAAAAGCATAAATATTGCATTGCATGTTTTCAGGCATTTTTTCCAGAGAACCAAGTGAGTCTTTCCCACTTGGATATTGTCCTGTCTAACCTTATAACTGCTTAGTGAAATGAATGCAATTCAATTTCAACAGTTTTCTTGAGCGCCTACTTCTGCATGGGTGCCTGACAGAGATTAATACGACATGCTATCTGTCCCCAGAAAATAATAATGGCAAAAGTTCCTGGAGCATACTGGGTATGCCACACACTATTAAGTGCTTTACTTACATTAACTCATCCAATTCTCACAAACATTTTACAGAGAAGGAAAGTGAAGCTTTAAAAAAAAAAAAGTAAGCAACTGATTAAAATTACACAGCTGGTGAGAGGTGGAGTTGAGTCTTAAATCCAGGCTGACTGACTCTTGACCACAATGCATACTGCCCTTCCTGAAGAGAGGTAGAACCATACATACAACAAACTATACAATAAGATATTACCCCAAAACACAATAAGGGAAAATGGCATAAAAGCATCAGGCTTTGTATGTAATTCATTTCATCTAGAAAAATTAAGAATAGCTTTACCAAAGATAATAACTGAGCTGAATATTAAAGGCGGGAGTATCAGCAGAGCTGAAAGCAAAAGACAGTCCAAGCCAAAGGCTCATCGTGAGGAGACTGGCATGCCCTGTTTTAATGGTTCTTAGACTCCAGAGCACATAAGAATCACATTTGAGATGCTTCACAGCCATGTAGCATAGACATACACTCAGAGAGAGAGTTCGGAGAGTCTGAAAATCCACATTCAGAAAGGCTTCAAAATGGTTCAAATGTAAGTAATTTCAGGATCATACTGAGAAACACGAACCTAATTGACTTTAAGCCCCAGCATCTATCTTCACACTTCCTCCTTTCTGTAAGCTCAAACCTCTCACCACCATCCTCATTCCAAGCTAAATCTAACCTCCTGCAGGTAGAATCTAAGGATTCTAATTATCAGGATTCAACATCTACTATCCTCACTTCTGGTCCAACTCTGATCTTGTATTTGAAGTCAAATAACGAAAGTATTCTCTTACTCCCTTTTTGGTCCTCGTAACTGCTTCATACCAGTCTTTTCACTGGTACTAAATACTGAAAAGTCTCCCCTTGTTCGAAGGTCTATATATAAGTGAATTAGAATCTTGATTCTATAAAATGCCCAGAACAACATTTCCAAAAACAGGCCTTGAATACTATATTCTTTCCAAGGCCCTATGGACTAGAGTTCTGATCCTAACCTCTAGCCCAGAGGTTAGAGAATACATGGTACCAAATGAGTTTTGACACCAATATCTCCTTGCCTGTATTTTCAAGTGGCACTTGCTTCCAGATTTCCAAGCTTTGCTCCACCTGTCAGCTAAGATGACATTATTCATTCATTCATTCATTCATTGTGTATATACCCTACTCTGGCCCTGTTCTCCATCATCTCCCCTAACCATGGGGAAATTTGGTGTGTTGCTACTAACTAGGAGGAAATGTATTACTTCTTTCACATTATTTATAAATTAGAGAAGGTGGCACACAAAAAGACAAGGGAATTCTAGACAGAGACAAACCTAGGGTTACACAGAGCTTTTAGAACTTTCATTAAATCAGTCAATGTTTGCCTTCAACAAGAAAAGTCATTTTTATACATGCATAATATAAAATTCTAAGCTTTTCACTGGCTCTTTCAGATATTAAACTGGCTCTTTAAAAACACGACATTTATACATATATTCCTAACAGTGGTACAAATTAGGGCAGCATTTAGAGAATGAACTAAGAAATAAGAACCAAACTAGCTATAAAAACAACTAATGTACTGCTATATTTAAAAAGCCAAAAAGTAAAAAATGCGTTGCTTTTCAATAACATATTTTAAGTTATAAAAGTGATATAGTCACAAAAAATGGGAAAGTAAATACAAGTTCAAAAGAAAACACCCATACCTCACTACCTCTTCATAGCCAATGTTAGTATTTTGAGGCACATCCTTCTGTTTTGTGATATGTTTACTAAAGCTGAATTTCAATCAAGACCAAAACATGATTGATCTTGCATACCAGAGAGAAGGGCCAGACTCAAATGTATAGTTTATTAATTTTTAAAAAGTCAAAGGGAGAGGATTCTTTCAAGCCTTTTGGAATTTTTCACCAAATCAGGGATGCAAAATGAAACCCAAACAGGAGAGAGGAAGAGTTTCAAGAGAAGATCTGGGGAGAGAGATACTGAAATGCTGGGCATCCTACTGATACCCAAGGGGGAGCCCTGGGAATGCCTGTCCCATGCCTAAAGCTCCATGATGAAGGAGAGAACCCCAGCTTCAATAGAACTAATGGGAGAGTTTAATATGTGACCCCAAAGTGGGGGTGTGGTGGGCTGGAGTCTGACATTCCCCTGGGAAAATCTAGAGGGTGAAAAGGCTGACTGCTCTGATGGAGGAGCCGGGTGAGCCACTGCTGCATGAGACTTGGCCTCGACTTTTCTGAGTCGCTCAGGTTTAAAGATAAGTGAAAATTTCCCATGTGAAAAAGTGCAGGGATTAGAATTGCCTTGGGTCTCTAGAAGGGTGAAGAGACTCAATGAAAAATTGAGCCATGAAAAATTGGAGGTGGACTCAGAATTCCTAGGGATTGCAGAAAACAGCTTGGAAGATCACACAGAATAGCAATTTGTATGCTGAGGCATGGCATCAAGAAGTCCCAGATACGAGGATCTGAGGAATCCACCAAAGTGCTCCATGGAAGAGTCACACGTCAACCATCTGCCTGTCCAGAGAGCCAAAGCCAGCTTACAACACTAAGGGTTCCACTGAGAACTTTCTTATCCCCCTTTCTTTCCTTTCTCCCATGTGCACCAGTCACGAAAGGGCCTGACATCAAGTGGGAAAACTTCAGATCAAGAGCAGGAGGAGGAGAAGCTATCCACACACCCTTCCCAAATGCAGGTAGCCCACCTGAACACTGTGCTGGCTGAAAGCGGAGAGAAGATTTGATCTTAAAGTTTGGAGTTTTGATCGTTAAAACTTCACATCCTATTTTCTTTTTTTTCTTTCTTTTTTTTTTTTTTTTTTGCGGTACGCAGGCCTCTCACTGTTGTGGCCTCTCCCATTGCGGAGCACAGGCTCCGGACGCGCTTCTTCTCGGACCGGGGCATGAACCTGCGTCCCCTGCATCGGCAGGCGGACTCTCAACCACTGCGCCACCAGTTCATTTTTAAGTTAACATTCAGGGGGAGAAACTTTCTCCACTAAATTAATTTTAAAGGGGCTGAAGGAGACAAAAATAAAATTTCATTTTGATTCCATTCCTACAAGTTATGCTTTTATCAACTTATTGGGCATATACATGTTATATAGACATATGTGACTATATTATGTGACACAATATGTTTATATTATATATATATATATATATATCTTTAGAATATAGTATAACAATCTACACAATTTTGTCTCCTGTTTTAATTTCATATAGGAATATATTGGGAACATTTTTTCCCTTGTCAACAGATATTATTCAACAACCTCCCTGCTCCAACTGTCCCCAGAACAGCAGCTGCAGCATGACCTAAGAACTTCTTAGACATGAAAATTCCCAGGCTTTATCCTAGACCTAGTGAATCAGGATCTGCATTAAAATGAGACCACAAGTGATTCATAATTCAGTGGTACGCTGGAGGTGGCTTGCATCTTAAGAGAGCCAATTGTGCACATTTCTTCCCAACTCTGCATTCAGTGGCATCACTTTGGTAACTTGAAATCAGCCTTGGTGGAATATTTGTAGCAGGGAAATCATCAAACACCGCAAGCCAAAATTTGTATCAGAAAGCCAGTTGTTAAACATTTACCAGCACAACACTGATTCACATGTACGTAAAAATTTGAGAGGCTTTGGTTTACAACATTCTTTTTCATGGTTGCATACTAGTGTACTGACAAAAACATTCCATATTTAATTGATCTGTGCTCTATCGTTGAACACAGGATGCTTGCATTTTTGCTGTTTTAACACTAAAACTAATATTCATATACATACATATTTCCCCCCACCCCTTTTTAGTTCTTTGAGATAAATTTTTAACATATAATTGCTGCATTTGTATATTGACATTTATCTTGGCATATATTAGCAATTTCCCTTCATTTTCTCATTTTTGCCACTGATCTTTAAGAGGTAAGTAATTTCTTAGAAGTGCCAGAGAACTGTTAATCTGTAGAGCATGCACGGCTAGAAGCTAATAATCTGAAGAACACAGTCTGTACATTAAACTTATTTATCATTTCTTTTTCTTTCCTTGTTTTCTTTTATCTCACCAGGGATACCTTCCCTTTTTAACTCAACCTGATTTTTATACCCCTTTCTCTTCCTAGCTTCAGTTAATTTTAATCTTACTTTTGAGTTCTACAAATTCCCTAAAATTATATTTAGAAATTTGAATGTATCTATATGTGCACACTTTTCTTGAAAAAGTGCTATGGATTTCATCATATTCCCAGAATGGTCTCACTTCAGTTCTAGTGCCGGAGATTCCAATAATAAACTCTCATGGGGTCCGTTTCACAGCGGAAGAAATGTAACAGACGACTAAAGAACACCTCCCTAAATGTAGTAATTGAGTTCCCCACGATTGAGACCAATTACAAGTTTACCTTCACAAGTAAGTCTACTGTATTATAGTCAGTTGTTTAACTAGAAGCAATTGTCATCCTATTATCTACATGGCCAACTGCTAAACTCTCTGCACAAGTGGTCACTTTTCTACTATAAAATACTCATCTGGGAGGGGCTTCCCTGGTGGCGCAGTGGTTGAGAGTCCGCCTGCCGATGCAGGGGACGCGGGTTCGTGCCCCGGTCTGGGAGGATCCCACATGCCGCGGAGCGGCTGGGCCCGTGAGCCATGGCCGCTGAGCCTGCGCGTCCGGAGCCTGTCCTCCGCAACGGGAGAGGCCACAACAGTGAGAGGCCCGCGTAACGCATAAAAAAAAAAAAAAAAAAAAAAAAATACTCATCTGGGTAAAAATGCCTGTGATAGTAAAAAATTCCACCCTTTTAAAGAATCTGATATGTTAAAATAAGAATATGTGGAATCAAATAAACCAAAGACTCTTAATAAGAGACCATACCTAGAGACTTCTCAGTATATATTTATTCACTCAACCTCTAACAGTAGCATGTATTTTGTTCAAATGCACTATGGTTCATGTTTAATTTCCCTTTCTTCTCTGGGAAGTTATAAAATTTGGCAGACATCAACAATTTAAAGTCAGCGGAAATGAAATAACGAATGCAGCAGTTAGAGTATGGAAGAAGATTATTATGGAGGCAAAGATATCCACAAAATACCAAGGCCTTGAACTATGGAAGAATACAGTTCAGTTTAATAAATAAATCACAAAGGGAGATTTGAACTAGTATACAAGCCTATTCTAACAGGCCCTAAAGGACAGCACACGGACTAGATTCACTGATCATTAATGGCATTCAATTATTCCCACAGTATCAAAACGAGAAGATTTAGTGCTTCATAATCAACCCAAAGATTGAACTGTGCCTCTGGGAGAAATAAATGTAGCTATTTATGCTATTGATTATTCATATTTTAAGAAAATAAATTGAAATAACAAGCTTCAGCAGGCTCTCATTCTGCATTAAGACAAAGCATAAAGTACCTGACAAAACAATGAATACCAGGCCTACAGTTGGTTAATAAATGACATAATTTGCATTTAAATAAGATTTTTATGTGGTGTATATACACATGAAGTTTAAGAAGCACTGCTTTAAGGGACGGTAGCAACAAGATAAGGGTACGTAACATCCCTGGGCCACCTCACAGAACAGAGCTGCCCTGTAAGAAGTAAGATACATATGAAGGTGACCTCCCAAATCTTGCCCTGCTAGCGCTCTAATCCAGAGACTTTTAAAATGTCATTCTTTAATTTCTCTCCTAAGTCAAAGAAAACATTGAACCACAGGATCTGCGGAGAGATTTCATTCAATGAAAGTAACAATATTCATGTTCACTTATCATTTCTACCCTGTAAACATTTGGCAAGAACAGGTATTTATACATCAACTCAGCAAATGTTTATTGAATACCTGTTCCATGTGAGACATCGTATCATACAAAATAGAACTAAAGCTGTTGTTTAGATAAACTGATGGGGGAAGTCTTTATCTCAAACAACTAGCATATTCAGAAGTCAAGTTTGAAAAGATCTAAATTATCTGAATGGTTATATAATTGATCCTGCAAAAAATAATAAATATACAAATAATATTTTTAAATACCAAAAAGAGAGGAAACAAGCCTGTTTCCTTCCACATAGGAATTACATACCTTCAAAAAACTGGCTCTGTTTCTATAAATGGAAATTATGGCTTTTGGGTTGACAGAGTTTTTCCAACTCTCCCACTGTAAGGCTTGATTACAGGCTAAGACAGCAAAAGAGGATGTTTTAAGTGAAGTTTGTAAAGAAAGAAAAATATATAAGTAAATATCTTTGAAACACAGATTAAGAAGTACATTCAGAACATAACAAATGCAAAAGGCTTCAGAGGTGTCCATAAAGCAGGCTCCAAGCCAGCAGAATAAGAGTCAGGTATCATGCTGGGATAGAATGTGGGTATCACAAAAGAAATCCTGCACCAAAATTTCTTCTGCTGGCTGCCATAGTTCTCCCTCCTCTCTCTCTCTGATCTCTCTTAACCCCAAACCTGGAATGAAATTCCCTTTTTTATGTCAGCATTATATACAAAAGACTTTTGTAATCTACAAATTATCTGGGAAGGGATACAGCACACTTTTAATTATCAACATTCATTAACTAGCATGGATTTACTTCTTTGATACCTTGGAAATTAAAAACAAGAAAAGAAGAAAAATGAAGGTTGAAAATATGAGGTACCAATTCTATACAATCTCTTTCAGAGGACGGAAGTAGAGGGAGTACTTCCTAATTCATTCTATAAGGCCACTACTACCCTAACACCAAAACCAGAGAAAAACACTGCAAGAGAGGAAAATGACAGACCAATATCTCCCATGAACATAGATGTAAAATTCCTCAACAACAACAAAATCACCAAATCAAATCCAACAAGGTATAAAAAGAATTATACACCATGACAAAGTGAAATTTATCCTAAGTATGCAAGACTGGTTCATCTATTAATTATCAATTAATTGTAATCTATCACACCAACAGACTAAAAAAGAAAAATCACACGACCATATCAGTAGACGCAGAAAAAGCATCTGACAAAATCCAGCTCACATTTATGATAAAAACTCTCAGTAAATTAGGAATAAAGAAGAACTTTTTAACTTGATAAAAACTATTCACAAAAATCCTACAGGTAACATCATACTTAATGGTGAAAAACATTTCCACTAAGTTTTCTCACTAAGATCAGGTACAAGACAAGGATGTCCCCTCTCACTACTTCTTAGCCCTTGCTAATGCAATAAGGCAAGAAAAGGAAATAAAAGGTATACAGATTGGGAAGGAAGTAATAAAACTATCTTTGTTCACAGAAGACATGATTGTCTTTGTAGAAAATCTGAAGTAATTGATAAAAAACTCCTGGAACTAATAGCAATTATAACAAAGTTTGAGGATATAAGATTAATATACAAAAGTTAATCACCTGTCTATATACCAGCAATAAATAAGTGGAATTTGAAGTTAAAAACACAATACTATTTACATTAGCACTCAAAAGTACAAAATCTTAGGTACAAATCTAACAAAATGTGCAAAGGATCTATATGAGAAGAAAGATAAAATTCTGATGAACAAAATCAAAGAACTAAACAAATGGTTAGATATTTCATATTCATGGATAGGAAGACTAAATATTGTCAAGATGTCAGACAATTTTCTCAGCTTGATCTATGGATTCAATGCAATCCCAATCAAAATCCCAGCAAATTATTTTGTGGATATTGACAAACTGATTCTAAAGTTTATATCAATAGGCAAAAGTCTCAGAGTAGTCAATACATTATTGAAGGAGAAGAACAAAGTTGGAGGACTTAGGCTACTCAACTTCAAGAATTACTATAAAACTACAGTAACCAAGACAGCATGGTATCGACAAAAGAACAGACCAAAAGATCAATGGAACAGAATAGACAGCCCAGAAATAGACCCAAATAAATACAGCTAACTAATCTTCAATAAAGGAGCAAAGGCAATGTAATGGAGCAAAGATAGTATTTTCAACAAATGGTCCTGGAACAACTGAACATCCACATGCAAAACAATAAATCTATACAAATAATTCTGGGGAAAGTGTGGAGAAAAGGGAACTCTCCTCCACTGTTGGTGGGAATGTAAATTGGTGCAGCCCCTATGGAGAACAGTATAGAGGTTCCTTAAAAAACTAAAAATAGAGTTACCATATGATCCTGAAATCCTGCTCTTGGGCATATATCCAGAAAAGGCAAAAACTTTAATTTGAAAAAAATACATGCATCCCAGTGTTCATAGAGCACTATTTACAACAACCAAGACATGGAAGCAAACTAAATGTCCATGGACAGATGAATGGATAAAGAAGGTGTGATGTATATATACAATGGAATATTAGTCATTAAAAAGAATGAAATAATGCCATTTGCAGCAACATGGGTTGACCTACAGATTATCATACTAAGTGAAGTAAGTCAGACAGAGAAACACAAATACATTATATGACTTATATGTGGAATCTAAAAAAATGATACAGGGGGACTTCCCTGGTAGCACAGTGGATAGGACTCCACTCTCCCAATGCAGGGAGCCCTGGTTCAATCCCTGGTCAGGGAACTAGATCCCACACGCATGCCATAACTGCAACTAAGACCCGGCACAACCAAATAAGTTAATAAAATTAAAAAATGACACAAAATGAACTTACTTACAAAACAGAAATAGACTCACAGACATAGAAAACAAATTTATGGTCACCAAAGGGGAAAGTGGGGGGGAGGGATAAATTAGGGGTTTGGAATTAACAGATACACACTATTATACATAAAATAGATAACCAACAAGGACCTACTGTATAGCACAGGGAACTATATTCAATGTCTTGTAATAACTATGATGGAAAAGAATCTGAAAAATATATATATATATACACACACACACATATATCACTGAATCACTTTGATAACTCAACATTGTAAATCAACCATACTTCAATTAAAAATAATATATTAAAAAAAATAAATCTAAACACAGACATTACACCCTTCACAAAAATTAACTCAAAATGGATCACAGACTTAAATGTAAAATGCAAAACGAAAACTCCTGGAAGATAAAATAGGGGTATACATAGATGATCTTGGGTATGGTGATGACTTCTCTGTTATAATGCCATAGGCATAATCCATGAAAGAAATAATTGATAGACTGGACTGCATTAAAATTAAACTTCTGCTCTGTGAAAGACAGTGTCAAGCCATAAACTGGAAGAAAATACTTGCAAAAGACACATCTGATAAATGACTGTTACCCAACATATACAAAAAACTCTTAAAACTCAACAATAAGAAAACAAATAACCTGATTTTAAAATGGGTCATAGGTGTTAAAGAAACCTCACCAAAGAAGATATGCAGATGGCAAATAAGCATGCAAAAAGATGATCCACATCATATGTCATCAGGGAAATGTAAATTAAAACAGCAATGAGATACCACAACACACCTATTAGAACACCAAAATCCAGAACACTGACAGTCCCAAATACTGGTGAGGCTGTGGAGCAACAAGAACTCTCGTTCATCACTGGTGGGAATGTAAAGCGGTACAGCCACTTTGGAAGACAGTCTGGCAGTTTCTTGTAAAACTAAATATACTCGTATCATCTGATCCAGCAATTGTACTCCTTGGTATTTACCCAAATGAGATGAAAACTTAGGTGCATACAAAAATCTGCACACAGATGTTTATAGCAGGTTTATCCATAAATGCAAAACTTGGAACCAACCAAGACGTCCTTCAGTAGGTAAATGCATAAATAGACTATGATCCATCCAATGGAATATTATTGAGTGCTAAAAATAAATGAGCTATAAATCCATGAAAAGACATGAAAGAACTTTAAGTGCATATTCCTAAGCGAAAGAAGCCAATCTGAAAAGGCTATATACTGCATGATTACAACTATATAACATTCTGGAAAAGGCAAATCTATAGAGACAGTAAAAAATATTAGTAGCTACCAGGAGTAGAGTGGGTGGATGAATAGCAGAGCACAGAGGATTTTTAGGGCAGTGAAAACGCTATGTATGGTATTATAATGATGGATACACGTTATTATACAGTTGCCCAAATCCATAGAATGTACAACACTAAGACTGAATCATAATGTAAACTATGAACTTTGGGTGATTATAATGTGTCAGTGTAAGCTCATCAATTAAAAAAGAAAAGAAAATATGAAGTGTCAAAAAAGGAAAATATACTCAGTAAATCTACCTGGCGTGTCAGACGGCGGTGAGGAGAAGTAGGTTTAGTGCCCTAAATTGGATAAAGGGAGTTATGAGAAGGTGTATAGGGTAAAGAACAAGTATTCTTATAGTTTAAACATTTCAACTATTTTGTAATTTTTTATTGTCATCCACGATCCATGTCACAAAACAGAAGACTCCCATATTTTTCAACTATGACCTCTTCAGAGTTTTGGAACATATGTATGGTGAAATAATGTTTTCCTATATTAATTGCTATATTTTCAGTCCTGGTTATTCATTTTACCCCATGTTCCTCCTCCTCACTCAAGCAGAATTCCTATTACTTCAAGGCAAGTATTTCATCACAGAAAACAATAAAAAGAAATGGAATCATAGCTTTGGAGTTTTGAAATAACTTTCTGAAACTCAGGCAGAAAAAATAGCTTGGGGAGCAAAGGGTTTTTGAGTTTCAAAAATTGAAATTTTTTGGATATCAGAATCCCAAACTGTGATGGATTCAGGGCATAACATTCATGATACAATAACTTTGAAATAATACAGATTTTAAAAACACCCTATCCCAAACTACACAGTCTTTGGACAGAGGGTATCAGGAAATCAGAAGTTATCTAAAAAGTAACCTTTAACTTTTTCTGTCCCTTATAAGACAGTATTTCTCTTGAAAGAGGCCTTGTATCCCAACGCCACTTCAGGATAGTTTGAGATTACAATGAATAAAGAATCTCAACAAAGACCAAGAAATTATATAGAACTAGAAATTAAATGGAAATTCTGGAGATGGAAAGTATAATAACTGAAAATTATATTTTAAAATAGAATTTTAAAAATCAACAAAGGAACTAAAATAGTACCTTGTGAATATTTATAGTCTCCTTACTCATAAGAACCAAAATCTGGAAACAATCCAAATACCCATTAACTGATAAATGAATAAATAAAATGTGGCATATACACACAAAAGACTATTATTTCACAATAAAGAGGAATGAAGGAGTGAAATACCAATATATGCTACAACACAGATGAACTTCAAAAACATGCTAAATGATAGAAGCTAGACATAAAAGACTACATGTTATATAATTCCATTTATATGAAATATTCTGAAAAGACAAATTTAAACAGGCAAAAAGCAGATCAGTAATTGCCTGTGACTGAGGGGGTTGGAATTAGGCTTAACTGCAAGAAAGGTGAGGGAAATTTGTCGAGTAATGGAAGTGTTCTAAAAATGGATTGTGGTGATGTCTACACAAATATATAAATTTACTAAAAATAATTAAAATGCACATTGTTTTCCTTGCACTAAACCCTAATCTTTAGTGAGCCCTTGAACCAAGCACTGCCTATCCATTCTACTGCTTCTCTGCTTCTCTAGTAAACTCCCTCTTCCCCCTAAGCAAAGGGCAATTCCAAATCACTTTGGAAGGCCTCAGTTTGTGAGTCAAAAAAAGTGTTTTTCTTTAGACAACCATTGTACTTTGATATGTAGTAGAAGGACATTCTCTATTTTAGTGTTGTCTTAAATTCTTACTGCAAGTGTGTGGTGTCTTAATTCCTGCTAAATTCCAAGAGTTTCATTTACCCTTGCTTTTGCACTATTGGTGCAAATGTTAACACAATAAAAGAGGCAAAAAGCCTTACTAGTATTATGAAAATAATTTATCTCACAGACCTCCTGAATCAGGGTTCAGGTACCTTTGACCACACTTTGAGAGCCAGTTTCCTGGAAAGAAAATGAATGATAATGAGGAAGGTATAATTAGTGCCTTCAACCAAATAGTTGAATTGGGTTTCAAAAAAGGAAAATAAGAAAGCATGAAAGTGGCATGATTTGGTAGGAAAACAAATGGTGACCACATTTTCAAAACTAAGATTGAAGATACTTTGACCAATGATTTCTTTTGTGTGATTTCTGGAAGCAAGAAGCAGCCTGGATACCAAAATGTTAGAATTGCCAAGACATTTAGTTTATAATAAATGGAGCAGAACATTTTAAGTCCATATTTTTTAAAGACACCTATATTTTGTGAGCATAAAGAAAACCTTTTTTAAAAAATAATTGTTCTGAAAGACCCTAAGCAATCTATATCCAATATTTTTCTCTTCTATAAAAACTAAAAGAAATAAAGAAACACAAACAAAATAAAATACAAAGGAAAAAACAGAAATGAAGAAATTCAAATAATGCATAAAATGAAGAAATAATATCAACTTTGGGGGAAGATTTTATATTTTGTATGTCACCTGCTACTAGACATTATGATTGCCACCCATCTCAGTATTTACCCAATAAATTTGGAAATCCAGTTTTCTGTCTGACAGTAATATAGTCAACAAATATTGAGTACTGACTATAATAGGACCAGACACAGCAATAAGCCAAGTGGTCTCAGTCTCTTCCCTAATAGAATATAGCTATCAGAAATAAGCCTTCATGTGTATGACATGATATTACTAAAGAGTGGTAGTGAGATTTGGATTGCTATTTACAATAAAGAGAAGTCAAATGGCATTAAATATAAGCCTGAGCCTAAAGATCTCCTTGCACAGAAGTTATAAACCTGTAAGCTACACACCAAATACAGCCCATAGACTTGCTTTGTTTGGTCCATGACATATTTTATTTTTACTTAGTTTTAAAATAAGGGAACATAAAATCCAGATTTCTGGATACTCATAAATAACTGCAAAATATGGCAAAAAACAGGTTTACATTTTCACCTGACAATTGGCATGCAATTCACTCCAGTCTCCAACACTTCCTGTCCTAGCCCTTTTAGACTCACTGCTGCTCCCAAACCTGATGTCACTTAACTGGAGGCAACCAGAAAGTAGGAGGATTGGGCTTCCCTGGTGGCGCAGTGGTTGAGAGTCCGCCTGCCGATGCAGGAGACACGGGAAGATCCCACATGGCGCGGAGCGGCTGGGCCCGTGAGCCATGGCCGCTGAGCCTGCGCGTCCGGAGCCTGTGCTCCGCAACGGGAGAAGCCACAACAGTGAGAGGCCCGCGTACCGGAAAAAAAAAAGAAAGAAAGAAAGTGGGAGTATTTTTCCCTATTTTATTTCCCAATGGTTGACACCAAAACAAAGGAACAAAAATAATCCTTAGAAAACCTCAAAAAGTCTCATTTTAAGGAAGGGATGTAAGAGGAAAGCTGTGAGAATCTGCTTTTCTCCCCCGTGGTGAGTTTGAGAAGAGAAAAATCTTAATTTGAAACAACTAATAGTGAACGTGAAAAGTACACAAATCAACTAATATTTCCAGAAGATCAACCATGTGCAAAATTTAGTGCCAAATACTACAGGAGGCCAAAGCATAAGCCTGACGCTAGATAAGCTCATGGTCTAGTGTCATGATTCCCAAACTATGAGCAGAGACCACTGAGGTACATAAACCAAACTTTAGCAGTCAACTAACTCATATCTGCCAACTAATAATTAATCAACTAACTCATAATGAGTCAACTAAGTCATCTTGTACATATATGCACAAACACGTTTTTTTCAAATATGGGATGCTGCTATTTTGAGAACTAAAATTCCAACTTCTTAAATGCAGTGATACCGCTACATGACAAGCAACAAAAACTGTAAGTATAGTCATGTCATATATGGGACCATGAAATTCTTTATACCAAGAAGAGATCCTTCAAAACAGGAGGTCTCTAACATTGAATATAAATTATTTTATAGGAAAATTTAGAAATATCTATTAAACTTTCAATGCATTAACTTTCAGATTTTTCACTTCTAGGAACTTATTCTTCAGATATGTACACTTGAACTAGTAAACATGAATGTTCATTGAATATTCTTTGTAATAATACAAGTCAAGAAAATGGTTAAAATCCATTAGAAGGTAAGGAAGGATGGTGGACCAGAGAAGTTCTCCCAGCTATCTGAACTGGGGTCTGCCAGAGGACCTAATCAAGGATCTTAACCCTCAGCTAAGGCAAGAAGTCCTTGATATTCCTGCCCAATGTCATTTGGTCACTGTTACAGGCAGTGACTACTATGTATTTCCCATTCTCCCCTTTTACGAGTGATTTTATGTGGTTTTGTTATTTCTCACCAATATAATATGAGGGTACAGGGGCCAGATAACTTGCCCTTTGGTTTATAGAACAATGAACATCCCTTAAATGTTAAAGCCACTTTTGGATCCAGTGGAGAGGACTATGAACTTTAAGCTGGAGGCAGGGGCTGAATAAGATTGTGGAGTTGTCTCCCTTAAGAAGGATGAGTGTTCCATATATGACAGGAAGAGTGTACATGGATGAATATTAAGTAGCTGAAGGAGTCTAGACTACCTGATGTCAATTCTCAACATTTCCATTATTAGCAAACCCAGATTTTTAAAAGTTAAATTATGCAACCACCGTTGCATCTAGAGACCACGTGGCACTATTCTGGGTGACGATATATAAGCAGAAGTTGTAGAATAGGTCTTTGTGACAGACGGCTTAGAGGACGGGCAGACCAAGAGGACGCCTATAAATCTGCAACGCTCTGAGCTGATCAGTCATCTTGTATTCAAGGCAACCACAGAAAGCCAAGAAAGTCACAGAGACTTCATCCTTGACACCTTGAACCCCACGACCACTTCCAACGACTACCTATACCTGGGCTCTTCGTTATATAATAAAAATATAAAACCCTTGTCTTGCATAGGTCCCCCTTATTGAATTTTTTATCAATAGTTGAATAAAATTCCTAACTAATACAACTACTCTTTGTATACCATTCACCTCATCATTCTTTCCAACATCCCCCCACAGAAGCCCTCTTTTCTGTCTAGTTTCAGCTTTTCCTATTTTTCTGTGTCTTTCCCAATCTCTCTATGTATTTCCTTTTCCTTAAGCAGGTCTCCAACATTGTACTTCACTCCTAGAACCTCATTCACTTCCACTTAGCGAAAAAATGATCCTGTTTTTGGAATCTACCTTCCTTAGATATCTACATAGATATTTATAGGCAAATATAAAAATAATTGCTACATTTAGTCAATGTCTACTATATTTCAGGGACTAATTCTAGTGTTCCAAAGCATTATTTTAACAGTTTTATTGTATTTTCATATTAACCTTCAAAACAACCCTGAGTTTATCCCAATAAAGTACAAAGGTTAAGTTAATTTGACCAAGATTACACAACTAGTGGTGATGGAGTCAATATTTGAAACTGGAAAGTCTGGGCCTGCATATGTGTGTGTACATGTGTACACAGAGGACACTTAGATCTTCAGTGTTGCAGGGTTACTCCTTCTGTCATTATAGATGAACTGTGAAGCTCTGTGCCCCCAGATCACAAATATGACCTAAAAGGGATCCCCTCCATAGAAGAGTACATGGAAATCCCATCCCTCCTAGCCCTGGAAATGAAGGGTTGAAATAAAAGGTCAGTTGCTTGGGCCCCTGTTTATACTCACCCACAGGGCCACACCTTGGAGTAGGAAGCACAGAAATATGTAGATGTGGATGACCTTAAAAACAGCAGGAGTTAAGAAGTCGTCTCTGGCTAAGCCTTAGCAATTCTGCAGGTCTTGAAGACAGTGATTCTCAGTTCTGGTCATACTTTAGAAATGCCTAAAGAGATTTTTAAGATACGGATGCCCTGGCCTACCTCCTAGCATCTGCCCAGTATCTTTTGACATTGACTCTAAATTACACAATTCTACTCAATATTCACAACCACCCTGTTAGGAAAAATCCTGTGGTCAGTTCAGCAGCTCATTCTAACAGTACGACACAAGCTATTCAGGGCACTAGATTTTGCCTGAGTCCAAGCTCCAGAAACCCAGTAGTCTGTACTGAGAACATATGGGGAACCAGAAGTTCCCATATAACACTGTTGGGATGCAGTGGTACTGAGAACATGATAGAAGTAGAGGCACAAAAGAGCCATTTGTGATTTACACAAAAAGACCACATAGTATAGACCACAGGAACATGGAACCACAGATAGAGTCTGTGCTTGAGTCATGTCCCCCACTTCCAGTCTGACAGAGGCTCATGAAGATTCATTTTAAAATAAATACTTTTCGGGAGTTCCCTGGTGGGCTTAGTAGGCTTCCATTGCCATGGCCTGGGTTCAATCCTTGGTCCAGGAACTGAGAGCCTGCAAGGTACCTGGCATGGCCAAAAAATAAAAGTAAAATAAAATAAATGCTTTTCAATTTCTTCGCACATCTGAGTTCTGGTGTGAAAATATCAATCCCCTCCCAGAAGTATCTTCAAGAATACATACCAAATAGGTTATGGGAGTAGCGTTTCGGAGAGTTGGTATCTGAGGGCTTTTCCTTTTACCACTGCATCCTGCGAGCACCTGCATCCTTACGTCTGCCTTTCTTCCTGAATGTACATGAAACATCTGTGCTCCTTCCATCAGCAACCCTCCTACTTGTGCACCAGACGCCATCCCTTTTCACTTGTTAAAACACATAAAATTTCCCTTCTTGCTCCTATATCACTAATTTTTCTGTCTATTTTGGATCCTTCTTATCAACATACAAAACGCTGTTATTTCTCCTATCTTAAAACAAACATTAAAAAAAACTCTTGTGTGCCCTCTTTTCCCTTCAGCAACTATGCATTCTCCTATGTTCCTTTATAGCAAATCTCCTTGGAGTTGACCATAGTTACTGTTTCCAATGAATCTCTTCCTATGTTCTATTAAATCCACTGCAATCAGGGTACTGCCCATATCACTCCATTAAAACTGCTTTTGTTAAGTTACAAATGACCTCCACGTTACTAAATCCAGAGGTCAATGTTCAGTCCTCATGCGACCTGACCTGTCAGCAGCATTTGTCTTAGGCCAGTCTCTCCTCCTGGAAACACTTTTTTCACTTGACTTTCAAGACATCACCCTAGATTTTCCTTCTCCCTCACTGGCCAACTCCTTCTCAGTCTCCTTTGCTCCTTCTTCCTCATCAACCTCTTGAATGCATTTCCAAAGCTTGGAATGCTTGGAATTCCAATGCTTGGAATGCTCAGTCCTTGCTCCTATTCTCTTCTCAGTCTACACTTACTCCCTAGATCATCTTAGCCAGTGTCATGGCTTTGAATACAATGCCAATTTTACATCTCCAGGCTAAGACTCCTATATTTAAACAATACTCACTATATCCATCTGGATAGCTAATGAGCATCTCAGGCTGAAATTCCTGATCTTTCCCCTAAATCCAGTTTGACTTGCATCTTCCCCACTGCAGTTAATGGCAGCTCTGTACTTCCGCCAAAAATGTTAGAGTCATGCTTGACACCTCACTTTCTCTCACATCTCACATCTAACCTACCCAGAAATCCTACTGGTCGTCTCTTCAAAACACTGGAAGATTCCAAATCCAGACACTTCTCACCACCTTCACTCTTACCACCCTGGTTCTGGCCACTAGCATCTCTTACCTGGATTTTAGCAGTAATATTCTAACCACCCCTTCTGCTTCCACCTGTGCTCTGTATACTCTGTTCTCAGCATAAGCAACCAGAGTACTCCTTTCAATACTTAAGTCAGAACACAGCACATACCTGCTCAAACCCTCCAACGGCTCCATGTTTCTCTCAGAATAAAAAGTCTTGGTCACTGTAAGGACCCCCAAGGCTATCCACCACCTTCCTCTCTCATTCCTGCTGTCACTTCCTCTCCTCTACTTTATCTTCCATTCTCTCTTCTCATTCGCTCCTCTTGCATTTCCCACCAGTATCTGCCTCCTCATATGTTTTGCCCTAGCCATTATCTCTGCTCTTCTCCCTGATAGACACATGAGTCATCCTCATATCTCTTTTAAGTCTTGGCTCACATGTCACTTCATCAATGGGGTAACACTGGACCAACCTGCATTTGATTCCCAATTCCCCTTAGTTTCTTCTATTTTTTTCCAAAACATTTATCCATCCAAACATCTTATATAATTGATTTATTTACTATTTTATGGTTTATTATCTATCTCCTCCAATTACAATGTAAGCTCTACAAAGATAGGAATTTTTGCTGGCTGTGTTCACTGATTAATATACAGAATCAGAACAGTGCCTGAAATATAGGAGGCACTCAACAAATATTTGCTAACTAAATTAATGATACACTGTACATTAATATATAGGTTGACTTTTTACATCATGTAATGTTTTTATGGTGATTTGTTTTGAACAAGACATTTTCATACTCAATATAGTTAGAAACATTCATGAGAAGGTGGGTAATATACCAGGCATAACTGCATATGGTATTTGTGATCCCTAGCAAATTATATCAACCTCTCTCAGCCTCAATTCCCCCACACTGGAAAAGTGGAAATCATTAATTCTTACTGTGTGCCTTCTCCCACCTAGGGAGAGCAAAAGACAAGAAATAATTCTGTGTAATATACGCCAGAAAGTTAGCTCAGATACTGTTATATTATGAGCTAGGCACTGGTTTACCGCACCATGCAGTTATGAGTCAAACAGCTATTAAATTTTGTGTAAATCCTAAGGCATTCTTTGGTCACTTTGCCACCTCCAGCTATTCTAAACTCATAGCAAAAATAAAAACAAAAGAGAATCTTTCTCTGACTTATTTTTGAAAAATCTGTACAGTATTTCTTTCTGAAAAAAATCCTTTTACAATCAATTAGAAAACAATTAGACACAGCATATCAATTTGACACCCAAAGATGCAGACTGTTTTTGCTATTTCTCTCCCTTGTAACATCTAAATGTATGGTAGCCTGTTTTGTTTTCAAAGCATGTTCCGGTCCCCAAGTAGATTTCTCAAGGCCACAACTTCCACATATTTTTGTTTATGACTGCTATTATTTCATCTTGATTTTTATATTACCGTCTCTATAAAAGTATTGTTGCCAAAATGTCAAAAATATCCCTAAATATCCTTAACTCAGAGAAGTCTGAGAAACAATTTCTTGAATTGACCTTCAAAAGTAAGTTCAACACCACAAACGGGAATTATCCATTTAAAGTAAAGCATAAGAGATGTGTGTGTGTGTGTGTGTGTGTGTGTGTGTGTGTGTGTGTAATACCATAGGTCAGTTTATTGTGTTCTTGATCACATAATTAACACTATAATTACATGGAAATACCTTGCTAAATAAGAGTATTATTGGCACTTTATACCAAAGTGCTGCTTGGGAAAATGTAAGTAAAATATGATTTATATAATAGTTGCCTACATAACCAATGAGAAAAAATAGAAAAAGAAAGTAAAAGAACATGACAAAAAAGAAGCACAACCAGACTAAATAAGTTTATCTTACTTTTACGGAGAACACTAAATTCTGAGAGGTGATGATTATGAACACATATTTCTTTATTAAGTAAACATCTTTTCCAAAATGAAAAGAGCCTTAGCATACAATATCTTTATACTTAAGGCAATAAATCTGTTTATTAAATGTATTCATATTTGATATATTCAATTCAGAATTATTCAACTGTATTAATAAATTTCCCAATATATTTTAAATAGATATGCCACCTACAGAAAATTAAAGGAGGGCTACACACTATACTTCACATTTTAATAAAAACACAGTAACTAATGCTAAAGTTTCCAATAAAATAATATTAAAAAGAGTATTGGGGGGCAAATAAAACTGTTGATTCTAGTATACTTGGAAAAATAAAGACTGAAATCGAATTTTTTTAACATCTTTATTGGAATATAATTGCTTTACAATGGTGTGTTAGTTTCTGCTGTATAACAAAGTGAATCAGTTATACATATACATATGTCCCCACATATCCCCCCCGTCTTGCATCTCCCTCCCCCTCTCCCTATCCCACCCCTCTAGGTGGTCACAAAGCACCGAGCTGATCTCCCCGCTTGATGCGGCTGCTTCCCACTAGCTATCTATTTTACATTTGGTAGTGTATGTATGTCCATGCCACTCTCTCACTTCGTCCCAGCTTACCCTTACCCCTCCCCATGTCCTCAAGTCCATTCTCTACATCTGCGTCTTTTTATTCTTGTCCTGCCCCTAGGTTCATCAGTGAAATCGAATTTTAAGATCATTTGCTAATCTCAGTGAAGCTTTGATAAACAATTGCCTTTCTAAGGAGATGGAGGGACTGGGAGTTAATTTCTTAGGGACACTTTATTTTGCGCTTTCAAAATAAGTTTAGAAATCATTCTGAACTCGATTTTATGTAAATAAAACATCATAACACGATCTGACGGCAGATTTTTAATTAACATTAATGAAGTAGATTGGATTAGAAACGTCCCTACTGCTTGCTACCCTTGAAGGAAATCCTTTCACTGCATCAGAGCCAGTGAAATCACTTGATAGCCCACCTCAGATGGTACTGCCCTCCTGCTTAGAACCACGCAAAATTTACTCATTCCACTTGTAACACATATCTAAACTCCTAACTGTGTCGGCCCATGAGGCACAACAAGAACTGGATCCCACCCACTGCTCTGAACTCATCTCCCACCACTTCCTGTGCTGCAGCCACAGAAACTTCTTTATGTCCACCAAACATGTCAAGCATGTTCCTGCTCAGGGTATTTATACCTGATCTTCCTTCTTCCAGCTAACTCTATCCTGACATAGCTGTATGTCTGGTTCCTTTGTGCATTTAGGTCTCAATCAAAGCTTCATGAGAGAGATTTCCCTGAACATTAAATCACATAATGCTTTGGGGCACCTGTTATGTCCTGTACCAGGTATTGAGGGCCAGGTACCTGGGGCTCAGCAGTGAATAAGACAGACTAGTTCCCTTACTGATGAATGATGGGACAGATCCACAATAAACAAAGAAATACTAGGCAGTGTCTGAGTAGAACATAAACACCATTAGTCCCTTCCAACAAAACTAATAGAAATCGCTTTCTGTAACAACATTGCACATGGGACATTCTGAAAACATACATTTTCAGATAAAAGATAAAACATGCTAGTAAGTTAGCTCTCTTTTCTATATCCTGTAATTTAAAGAATGGAGAATAATCTCTGAAGCCATACTGCCTGGGTTCAAATTCTCTACCATTTACCTTGTGTGATCTTGAGCAATTACTAAACCTCTCTGTGCCTGTTTTCTCATATACAAAGTAGAATTCTTAATACTACACCTCATAGGGTTGTTATAAGGACTGAATGAGTCAAATATTTCTAAGGCACTTAGAGTGGTGTCTGGCACATAAGAAATACTATGTAAAACTGTGTTCAATAAATAAAACTTGTCCAAGTTCCAAGTTTTCCTTAAAGTTTATCCATTAGTTTCCAGTACAGAGAAAACACCCTGACAAGAGTTGAGAAACCTGGGTTCTGATACCCAAGCTGTCACCAACAAGCTCAGTGATCTTGAGCAAATCACTTCATTGTGGTGGGCCCCAGTCTACTCTTCTGTTCTCAGTCCAATACTCAGTTGTTTGGGATTGAGCAGTCACTAACATGACTATCCTCTCAGACTGCAAATGGGTTAAGAGTATAAAGGACATAGAGAGTGTCAAGAAGCACAGAAAGAGGTTTAAGTTGAAGATGCAAATGGAGTTTTTAATTTTTCTGGGTTAAAATATAATGTAAAAAAAAAAAAAGACCACAGGTGAGCTAGGATGAGTGGCAACAGGTAGCTCTCACATGACTCAGAAAGAAGCATAAATGGCTGCAACCTTTCCGGAAGGCATTCAGGCAACACTGAGCAAAAGTCCTTAAACATGAAACTTCCTTTGACCAAAAAATTCCATCTTTGTAAATTATTTTATTATCACTGTAGACTAGGATACTCATCATGTTATTTTTTCTTTTATTTTTTTTTATGCGGTACGCGGGCCTCTCACCGTTGTGGCCTCTCCCGTTGCGGAGCACAGGCTCTGGATGCGCAGGCTCAGCGGCCATGGCTCAGGGGCCCAGCCTCTCCGCAGCATGTGGGATCTTCCCAGACCAGGGCACAAACCCGTGTCCCCTGCATCGGCAGGCGGACTCTCAACCACTGCGCCACCAGGGAAGCCCCCATCATGTTATTTTTAATAGAAATAGGGAAAAACTAGAAAACTAAATGTTCAAAAATAAGAAATAAATTGGTTAATAAATTCTGGCATGGTCATAAAATGCTTTACTATGTAATCAGTAAATTGTGCTGGAGAAGAATATTTAATGACATGTGGAAACATGGAAAATATAGAATGCCTAAATGAAAATTCTTGTTTGCCAAATAATATATACAATATGAATACAATATGAATTTAATTTTTAAGCATCTTTATAATTAAAGATATTTACCATGATGATTAATTTTATGTGTCAACTCTAGTGAGACATGAGATGCCCAGATTAAACATTATTTCTTTATAATAATGGTGGTGCTTCTGGATGAGGTTAGCATTTTAATCAGTGGACTGAGTAAGGTAGATTGCCCTCCCCAATGTGGGTGGACATCATCCAATCTGTTGAGGGCCCAAATAGAACAAAAAAATGGAGAAAGAGGGAATTCTCTCTCGTCCTGAATGCTTGAGCTGCAACAGTATTCTTCTGTACTCAGATTTCAGACTGGGATGACACCATTGGCTCCCCTGGTTCCCAGGCATTCCAACTTGGACTGGAGCTGTACCGCCAGCTCTCCTGCATTCCCTTGTGGATGGTAGTCCGTGGGACTCCTCAGCCTACACAACCACATGAACCAGTTCCTTATGATAAACATACATAAAGCACACATGCACACACACACACACACACACACACACACACACACACACACATATATAACCTGTTTTCTCAGTTCCTCTGGCAAACCCTGACTAATACATTTACCAAAATGTTCATGGTTATCCGTGCAGGATGGAATCATGGGTCATTTTTACTTGCTCTGAAACTTTTTGGTTTTTATTTTAGTTTTAGAAAGTTTTCATGATAAATATGAAATTATACTTGCAATCAGAAAAAAATGATAAATGTAACAGCCATGTAGTGTCCCCTTCAGGTCTTGTTCCAAGTAAGAACCTGTCGTGAGGAGTGCATTCTGCTGATAATAGCTATAACACCTTCAGGAATCGTTACACTATTTGAGCTGAAAGCAATGCCCTCCCCAGCAGTTCCCGGCCAATGACTGGGCCTGGTCGGGGTACTAGGGCCTGTCCCTTTCTTCCCAAATCAGGACTCCTTTATGGATCCTGTGCACTGGAGCTCCCCATAGGGCTGGCTGAGGTTTCTCAGAACTGCTCTATAATTTGAAGCACTTTTTACCCTCTTCTCTTTCCTCCCTTTCTCCCTTCACAGTCTCAGAGCAATAGCATTTTCTGAAGTGTTTCCCTACGTGCACCTGCTTACTCTGCCCTTGTTCTTCCCCAGGCTATTTCTCCAATAAATTTCTGAAACTTCTAACTTCATCTTAACATATGTTTCCTAGAGGACCTGAGCTGACACAATCATGGTCCAAAATTATGGAAGTTAAAAGTCATCAAAGGTAATCTGAACCCAGAAATCTGGACATATAAACGGTACCTCCTTTCTCCAGGTGCCAACACTCTGGATTCCTTCTGCCCGTATCTCTGACTTCAGTGACTAAAGTCTTCACGTCTCTCCTCAAACTTGGCATAAACTAAGTTCACATATATTATTTGATTATACTGTTCATATCAACCACAAATCCAGTTTCCTTACATTGTTTCTAACATGGAAAGAAGAAAATTACAATAGAAGAATTGGTGATACCAGACCCACGCCTAACATATTGTGGAGGCTGGATAAGAGTACAAATGGAGATCTGCAAAACATACAATTAAATATTTAAAATTATACATGAAGCTTACAAACCTCTAAATAAAATATATCCTGCTACTTGAAAAATATACCTTTACCAAAACCTGGAAAGACAGGTTCAAATTTATAATTCTCACAGTCCTCAAAGTTCCACATCAGAACACAAAGACTCTAAGAGAACTGTTCCCTTTTCTCTGCCTCCATCCCATACAGGGCTTCCCCCCACCCCTTCCTTTTCCATCCCTAGCCCATTCCTGCACATTTAGAATAAAGGATCTTGCACATCTGTGTGTGGATACCCCAGCCCACTTGTTCAAGCTCCCCCAGAATCCTCTTACATAGCTATAGCCTGGGTCAAAGGTTACAACTTCTAGTGGACAGATCTGCCTTCATAAGAACGGACAAGGGTAAGAGGCCCACTCAAGCCCTGAAAGGGGACCCAGGCCACTTATTTATAGAATTTCAGGGTCTAGGTCCACATACATAGTTTAGAAGGCAGGCATAGGTACCGGATGGTCCCATCTCTCAAGTGGGCATGTCCCCTCGGTCCTGCAGACCTCTAGTCCCTTACAAAGATAAATGGCAGGAGAAGAGCCAGAATGAGTCACTCTGAATCATAATACTGATATTATTCTGCTAGGGCTCTCATTACAAAATGTCACAAACTGTGAGGCTTAAACAAACAAAAATTTATTTTTTCACAATTCTAGAGGCTATAAGTCCAAAATCAAGGTGTCACAGGGTTGGTTTCTGCTGAGTTCTCTCTCCTTAGCTTGCAGATGAACACATTTTCACTGTCCCTCTATCTATGTTCTCTGTGTCCTAATCTCTTCTTATAAGAACACCAGTCATATTAGATTCAGGCCTGCCCTAACCCTATTTTACCTTAATTACCTCTTTAAAGGCCCTATCTCCAAATACAGTCACATTCCAAGGTATTAGGGATCAGGACTTCAACATATGAATTTGGGAGTTGGGGAGACACAATTCAGCCCATAACAAAACCCAAAGAAGGGGTCTCTCTTGTCTGAGTTTAAGGGTGGTACTAGATATTACTATATAGCCTGGAGAATTTCAGATAGTACATGATCAACATAGAATAGTTGCTGTGTGAGACTGCCTTAAACACTATACATGGAGACTAGCTCCCATGTAGTAATCTTAAACTTCTACAAAATAAGACAGGAAGTTGGGAGTTTGGGTGTAGTGGAAGAAGTTCCACAAGTAAACCCACCCTGAGTATTGAAAGCAGTCATCTTTACCACTAGCCATCTATGGAATTAATATACAGGACAGATACACTAAATATGAAAAACAAAAGAAAAAGTTGAATAACCTTCAACCTTGGAAAATCATATTTAAACCAGTTTCACTTGTTAAACACCAATGCCTGAATTTAGCAATATATGAACCCAAAAGAGCCTTTTGCATAACAGTGTTCAACACCTAAGTGATGCTTTGGTTTAATAGAAAATGTGATTTCTGTAAAACAGACTGGCAACTGAATTATTAAAAGGATTAGTTAATCATAAAATTGTAATATTAACCAAGATCTTAAAATGCTGTTATCCAGTCTCTCTCCAATATCCTCCTTGAATTCCCAGAGAGAGTTTAAACTTCTTTCAATATAGCCTATCAGGAAAGCCCCTCTGAAAATTATAGGATATAATTTCTCACCCCAAATACTATCTCTCAATGACCCCACTTCTACCTTCTCTCTCCTCACCTGACTTCCCCAAAAGCAGATAGAATTTCCTTCTAACATCCTTCTAATATTGAATTACACTCATTGTTGAGGCTTATTCCTTAAAATATATTTCAGTCCTTCAGGTGTAATTCAACATCAATTCTTCTGTCTTTCTTCAGCAGAAAATGGACGATAAACAAACACCACACTCTGCTGAGAAGATTTTCTTACAGTTGAAAACATTATTAAATTGTTCCTCAGTGCTCAGTTTGATAAGAAAAAATGTAGTTTCCAGTAATTGTGTATCAGGAGGTAGAATCACTGAGAAGACCAAGTACTCCTATTCAGCAGCTGTGTTTTAGTATCTTTAATGAATGCACAACTCTACTGGTTTACCATATCAAGGTCATTGTTTACAAAAATCAACAAACTGGATCAAAGATACAAACTTAGAACACACACACCAATAAACATAACACAAATGAAGGTGCATAGCATAATATAACCTTTCTGTGCACATACTTTTTTCTTTATGCTAAATTCCTTAGATGTCATAGTTGAAAGACTCTTTTAAAATAGGACTTGGAATTTTATTGTCTTGAACTGAGAGGAAAGCAAAAGAGTCAAATTTTGAGAGGTAAAATTAAAAAGGAAGTAACTAATACTATGACCTGTAAATGATGCTATGGTGATATTATCTAATCAAACTGATATTGGGTAAATAGAGTCAAGAGAACACCTCTCTGCTAATGCTTGCTATTATTACTACATGTCTGGGCTCTTGGGACAACTACAATTTTATTCTTAACCCACAAAAGAAGAATATTATTAGTACACTTAAAAGTCATCTAAATACATTTTAAAGGTGCATAAAAAGAGCAGAATAAACACTACAAAAATAGCTGAATGTCATGTGAACTCCAGAGTCAGGTTAGAAGAAGCCCTGCTCTCTGGGCCTTCACTACCCAGAGCCAAACCTTCCAAACCAAACCTTGAAGAAGATTGTTTTTACTTTTTTCTTTTTATTATTAATTTTTATTTTGGCTTGGTTTATTGTAGGAATTTTTGGTTTGTTGTCATTGTTTGAGGGGTGAGGAGATTATAAACAATATAGACACAACAAAGAAAAAAAGCAAGAAGCTCACTACTTGGAACCATTTATTACACTAGAATACATTACTAACAAATAACAGAATAGAGAGAACTAGGTCTCTCGTTTTTCTTTCATCTTTGCTTTAAGGAGAATAATCTTTAAACAAAAATGGATAGGATAAACTTTTCAAAAACACACAAAGGCCCCAAAATAGAAAAAGGAATTTTGAGAAAGAAAGCTGGGGGGGGACCTTGAAGATGGCGGAAGAGTAAGACGCGGAGATCGCCTTCCTCCACACGGATACACCAGAAATACATCCACACGTGGAACAACTCCTACAGAACTCCTACTGAAGGCTGGCAGAAGACCTCAGACCTCCCAAAAGGCAAGAAACTCCCCACGTAACTGGGTAGGGCAAAAGAAAAAACAGAGACAAAAGAATAAGGACGGCACCTGCACCAGTGGGAGGGAGCTGTGAAGGAGGAAAAGTTTCCACACACTAGGAAGCCCCTCCGCGGGCGGAGACTGCGGGAGGCAGAGGGGGGAGTTTCGGGACCGCGGAGTAGTGCACAGCGACGGGTGCGGAGGGCAAAGCGGGGAGATTCCTGCACAGACGATCGGTGCCGACCAGCACTCACCAACCCGAGAGGCTTGTCTGCTCACCCGCCGGGGCGGGCGGGGCTGCGAGCTGAGGCTCGGGTTTTGGTTTTGGACGGAGCTCAGGGAGAGGACTGGGGTTGGCGGCTTGAACATAGCCTGAAGGGGTTAGTGCACCACGACTAGCCGGGAGGGAGTTCGAGGAAAAGCCTGCACCGGCCGAAGAGGCAAGAGACTTTTTCTTCCCTCTTTGTTTCCTGGTGCGCGAGGAGAGGGGTTTAAGAGCGCTGCTTAAAGGAACTCCAGAGACGGGCGCGAGCCGCGGCTAAAAGCGCGAACCCCAGAGACGGGCGCGAGCCGCGGCTGAGGGCGCGAGCCCCCGAGACGGGCGCGAGCCGCGGCTGAAAGCGCAAACCCCAGAGACGGGCGCGAGCCGCGGCTAAAACCGCGGACCCCAGAGACGGGCTGGAGACGCTAAGGCTGCTGCTGCCGCCACCAAGGGGCCTGTGTGCGAGCACAGGTCACTCTCCACACCCCTCTTCCGCGGAGCCTGTGCAGCCCGCCACTGCCAGGTTCCCGGGATCCAGGGACAACTTCCCCGCGAGTACGCACGGCGGGTCTCAGGCTGGTGCAACATCATGCCGGCCTCTGCCGCAACGTCACGCTGCCTCTGCAGCCGCAGGCCCGCCCCGCACGTAGTGCCCCTCCTACCCCCATCCCCCAACCCCCGGCCTGAGTGAGCCGGAGGCCCCGAATCAGCGGCTCCTTTAACCCCGTCCTGTCTGAGCGAAACAACAGACGCCCTCCAGCGACCTACACGCAGAGGCAGGGCCAAATCCAAAGCTGAGCTCCTGTGAGCTGTGAGAACAAAGAAGAGAAAGGGAAATCTCTCCCAGCAGCCACAGAAGCAGCGGATTAAAGCTCCACAATCAACTTGATATACCCTGCATCTGTGGAATACCTGAATAGACAAGGAATGATCCCAAATTGAAGAGGTGGAATTTAGGAGCGAGATCTATGATTTTTTTCCCTTTTCCTCTTTTTGTGAATGTGTACGTGTATGCTTCTGTGTGAGATCCTGTCTGTATACTCTTGCTTCCACCATTTGTCCTAGGGCTCTATCCGTCCATGACTTTTTTTTTAAAATTCTTTTTCTTAATAATTAAGTTTAATTGTAATAACTTTATTATACTTTACCTTCGTTCTTTCTTTCTTTCCTTCCTTCCTTCCCTCCTTTAGACAACGAATCACCCCAAATTGAGGAGGTGGTCTCAGGGAGCAGGATTTATGATTTTTCCCCCTTTACCTCTTTTTGTGAAGGTGTATGTGTATGCTTCTGTGTAAGATTTTCTCTGTATAGCTTTGCTTCTAACATTTGTCCTAAGGTTCTATCCGTCCCTTTTTTTTTTTTTCTAAATATTTTTTAATTCAATAACTATATTATACTTTATTTTATTTTTACTGTATCATCTTTCTTTCTGTCTTTTTTCCTTCTTTCCCTCCTTCCTTCCTTCCTCCCTCCCTCCCTCCCTCCCTCCTTTCTTTCCTTCTTTGCTTCTTTCTTCCTTCCTTCCTTTCCTCCTTTCCTTCTTTCTTTACTCATACTTCTACTAATTCTCCCTACTTTTTCTCCCTTTTATTCTGAGCTGTGTGGATGAAAGGCTCTTGGTGCTCCAGCCAGGAGTCAGGGCTCTGCCTCTGAGGTAGGAGAGCCAACTTCAGGACACTGGTCAACAAGAGACCTCCCAGCTCCACATAATATTAAACGGTGGAAATATCCCAGAGACCTCCATCTTAACACCAGCACCCAGCTTCACTCAACGACCAGCAAGCCACAGTGCTGGACAACCTATGCCAAACAACTAGCAAAACAGGAACACAACCCCACCCATTAGCAGAGAGGCTGCCTAAAATCATAATAAGGCCACAGACACCCCAAAACACACCACCAGACGTGAACCTGCCCACTAGAGAGACAAGATCCAGCCTCATCCAGCACAACACAGGCACTAGTCCCCTCCACCAGGAAGCCTACACAACCCACTGAAACAACCTTAGCCACTGGAGACAGACATCAAAAACAACGGGAACTACGAAAGTGCAGCCTGCAAAAAGGAGACCCCAAACACAGTAAGATAAGCAAAATGAGAAGACAGAAAAACACACAGCAGATGAAGGAGCAAGATAAAAACCCACCAGACCTAACAAATGAAGAGGAAATAGGCAATCTACCTGAAAAATAATTCAGAATAATGATAGTAAGGATGATCCGAAATCTTGGAAGTAGAATGGACAAAATGCAAGAAACAGTTAACAAGGACCTACAAGAACTAAAGATGAAACAAGCAACGATGAACAATGCAATAAATGAAATTAAAATCACTCTAGATAGGATCAATAGCAGAATAACTGAGGCAGAAGAACGGATAAGTGACCTGGAAGATAAAGTAGTGGAAATAACTACTGCAGAGCAGAATAAAGAAAAAAGAATGAAAAGAACTGAGGACAGTCTCAGAGACCTCTGGGACAACATGAAACGCACCAACATTCGAATTATAGGGGTTCCAGAAGAAGAAGAAAGAAAGAAAGGGACTGAGAAAATATTTGAAGAGATTATAGTTGAAAACTTCCCTAATATGGGAAAGGAAATAGTTAATCAAGTCCAGGAAGCACAGAGGGTCCCATACAGGATAAATACAAGGAGAAACACGCCAAGACACATATTAATCAAACTGTCAAAAATTAAATACAAAGAAAGCATATTAAAAGCAGCAAGGGAAAAACAACAAATAACACACAAGGGAATCCCCATAAGGTTAACAGCTGATCTCTCAGCAGAAACCCTACAAGCCAGAAGGGAGTGGCAGGACATACTGAAAGTGCTGAAGGAGAATAGCCTGCAACCAAGACTACTCTACCCAGCAAGGATCTCATTCACATTTGATGGAGAAATTAAAACCTTTACAGACAAGCAAAAGCTGAGAGAGTTCAGCACCACCAAACCAGCTTTACAACAAATGCTAAAGGAACTTCTCTAGACACGAAACACAAGAGAAGGAAATGACCTATAGTAGCGAACCCAAAACAATATATAAAATGGAAATAGGAACATACATATCGATAATTACCTTAAATGTAAATGGACTAAATGCTCCCACCAAAAGACACAGATTGGCTGAATGGATACAAAAACAAGACCCTTATATATGCTGTCTACAAGAGACCCACTTCAGAACTAGAGACACATACAGACTGAAAGTAAGGGGATGGAAAAAGATATTCCATGCAAATGGAAACCAAAAGAAAGCTGGAGTAGCAATTCTCATATCAGACAAAATAGACTTTAAAATAAGGACTATTAAAAGGGACAAAGAAGGACACTACATAATGATCAAGGGATCGATCCAAGAAGAAGATATATCAATTGTACATATTTATGCACCCAACATAGGAGCACCTCAATACATAAGGCAAATACTAACAACCATAAAAGGGGAGATCAACAGTAACACATTCATAGTAGGGGACTTTAACACCCCCTTTCACCCATGGACAGATCATCCAAAATGAAAATAAATAAGGAAACACAAGCTTTAAATGATACATTAAACAAGATGGACTTAATTGATATTTATAGGACACTCCATCCAAAAACAACAGAATACACATTTTTCTCAAGTGCTCATGGAACATTCTCCAGGATAGATCATATCTTGGGTCACAAATCAAGCCTTGGTAAATTTAAGAAAACTGAAATTGTATCAAGTATCTTTTCCGACCACAACGCCATGAGACTAGATATCAATTACAGGAAAAGATCTGTAAAAAATACAAACACATGGAGGCTAAACAATACACTACTTAATAATGAAGTGATCACTGAAGAAATCAAAGAGGAAATAAAAAAAATACCTAGAAACAAATGACAATGGAGACACAACGACCCAAAACCTATGGGATGCAGCAAAAGCAGTTCTAAGGGGGAAGTTTATAGCAATACAAGCCCACCTTAAGAAGCAGGAAACATCTCGAATAAACAACCTAACCTTGCACCTCAAGCAATTAGAGAAAGAAGAACAAAAAAACCCCAAAGCTAGCAGAAGGAAAGAAATCATAAAAATCAGATCAGAAATAAATGAAAAAGAAATGAAGGAAACAATAGCAAAGATCAATAAAACTAAAAGCTGGTTCTTTGAGAAGATAAACAAAATAGATAAACCACTAGCCAGACTCATCAAGAAAAAAAGGGAGAAGACTCAAATCAATAGAATTAGAAATGAAAAAGGAGAAGTAACAACTGACACTGCAGAAATAAAAAAAATCATGAGAGATTACTACAAGCAACTCTATGCCAATAAAATGGACAATCTGGAAGAAATGGACAAATTCTTAGAAATGCACAACCTGCCAAGACTGAATCAGGAAGAAATAGAAAATATGAACAGACCAATCACAAGCACTGAAATTGAAACTGTGATTAAAAACCTTCCAACAAACAAAAGCCCAGGACCAGATGGCTTCACAGGTGAATTCTATCAAACGTTTAGAGAAGAGCTAACACCTATCCTTCTCAAACTCTTCCAAAATATAGCAGAGGGAGGAACACTCCCAAATTCCTTCTACGAAGCCACCATCACCTTGATACCAAAACCAGACAAGGATGTCACAAAGAAAGAAAACTACAGGCCAATATCACTGATGAACATAGATGCAAAAATCCTCAACAAAATACTAGCAAACAGAATCCAACAGCACATTAAAAGGATCATACACCATGATCAAGTGGGGTTTATTCCAGGAATGCAAGGATTCTTCAATATACGCAAATCTATCAATGTGATAAACCATATTAACAAATTGAAGGAGAAAAACCATATGATCATCTCAATAGATGCAGAGAAAGCTTTCGACAAAATTCAACACCCATTTATGATAAAAACCCTCCAGAAAGTAGGCATAGAGGGAACTTTCCTAAACATAATAAAAGCCATATATGACAAGCCCACAGCAAACATCATCCTCAATGGTGAAAAACTGAAAGCATTTCCACTAAGATCAGGAACAAGACAAGGTTGCCCACTCTCACCACTCTTATTCAACATAGTTTTGGAAGTTTTAGCTACAGCAATCAGAGAAGAAAAGGAAATAAAAGGAATCCAAATCGGAAAAGAAGAAGTAAAGCTGTCACTGTTTGCAGATGACATGATGCTATACATAGAGAATCCTAAAGATGCTACCAGAAAACTACTAGAGCTAATCAATGAATTTGGTAAAGTAGCAGGATACAAAATTAATGCACAGAAATCTCTGGCATTCCTATATACTAATGATGAAAAATCTGAAAGTGAAATCAAGAAAACACTCCCATTTACCATTGCAACAAAAAGAATAAAATATCTAGGAATAAACCTACCTAAGGATACGAAAGACCTGTATGCAGAAAATTATAAGACACTGATGAAAGAAATTAAAGATGATACAAATAGATGGAGAGATATACCATGTTCTTGGATGGGAAGAATCAACATTGTGAAAATGACTCTACTACCCAAAGCAATCTACAGATTCAATGCAATCCCTATCAAACTACCACTGGCATTTTTCACAGAACTAGAACAAAAAATTTCGCAATTTGTATGGAAACACAAAAGACCCCGAATAGCCAAAGCAATCTTGAGAACGAAAAAAGGAGCTGGAGGAATAAGGCTCCCTGACTTCAGACTATATTACAAAGCAACAGTAATCAAGACAGTATGGTACTGGCACAAAAACAGAAAGATAGATCAGTGGAACAGGATAGAAAGCCCAGAGATAAACCCACGCACATATGGACACCTCATCTTTGATAAAGGAGGCAGGAATGTACAGTGGAGAAAGGACAGCCTCTTCAATAAATGGTGCTGGGAAAACTGGACAGGTACATGTAAAAGTATGAGATTAGATCACTCCCTAACACCATACACAAAAATAAGCTCAAAATGGATTAAAGACCTAAATGTAAGGCCAGAAACTATCAAACTCTTAGAAGAAAACATAGGAAGAACACTCTATGACATAAATCACAGCAAGATCCTTTCTGACCCACCTCCTAGAGTAATGGAAATAAAAACAAAAATAAACAAATGGGACCTAATGAAACTTCAAAGCTTTTGCACAGCAAAGGAAACGATAACCAAGACCAAAAGACAACCCTCAGAATGGGAGAAAACATTTGCAAATGAAGCAACTGACAAAGGATTAATCTCCAAAATTTACAAGCAGCTCATGCAGCTCAATAACAAAAAAACAAACAACCCCATCCAAAAATGGGCAGAAGACCTAAATAGACATTTCTCCAAAGAAGATATACAGAATGCCAACAAACACATGAAAGAATGCTCAACATCATTAATCATTAGAGAAATGCAAATCAAAACTACAATGAGATATCATCTCACACCAGTCAGAATGGCCATCATCAAAAAATCTAGAAACAATAAATGCTGGAGAGGGTGTGGAGAAAAGGGGACACTCTTGCACTGCTGGTGGGAATGTGAATTGGTTCAGCCACTGTGGAGAACAGTATGGAGGTTCCTTAAAAAACTACAAATAGAATTACCATATGACCCAGCAATCCCACTACTTGGCATATACCCTGAGAAAACCAAAATTCAAAGAGAGTCATGTACCAAAATGTTCATTGCAGCTCTATTTACAATAGCCAGGACATGGAAACAACCTAAGCGCCCATCATCGGATGAATGGATAAAGAAGATGTGGCACATATACACAATGGAATATTACTCAGCCTTAAAAAGAAATGAAATTGAGCTATTTGTAATGAGATGGATAGACCTAGAATCTGTCATACAGAGTGAAGTAAGTCAGAAAGAAAAAGACAAATACCGTATGCTAACACATATATATGGAATTTAAGGGAAAAAAATGTCATGAAGAACCTAGGGGTAAGATAGGAATAAAGACGCAGACCTACTGGAGAACGGACTTGAGGGTATGGGGAGGGGGAGGGGTGAGTTTTGATAGGGCGAGAGAGAGTCATGGACATATACACACTAACAAACGTAGTAAGGTAGATAGCTGGGGGGAAGCAGCCGCAAGGCACAGGGATATTAGCTCGGTGCTTTGTGACAGCCTGGAAGGGTGGGATGGGGAGAGTGGGAGGGAGGGAGACGCAAGAGGGAAGACATATGGGAACATATGTATATGTATAGCTGATTCACTTTGTTATAAAGCAGAAACTAACACACCATTGTAAAGCAATTATACCCCAATAAAGATGTTTAAAAAAAAAAAAAGAAAGCTGGAAGCATAATACTCCCTGAGTTTAAACTCTATTACAAAGCTATAGTAATTAAAACAGTATGGTATTGGCATAAAAACAGACACATAGATCAATGGAATAGAGAGCCAAGAAATAAACCCACACAAATATGATCAATTAATTTACAACAAAGGAGTCAAGAATATACAATAGGGAAAGGATAATCTTTTTAATAAATGGTGTTGGGAAAACTGGACAGCCACATGCAAAAGAATGAAACTGGACCACTAACTTACACCAGTAACAAAAATTAACTCAAAATGGATTAAAGATTTCAATGTAACACCTGACACCAATAAAACCCCTAGAAGAAAATATAGGTGGTAACCTCCATGACATAGGTCTTGATGATGATTTATTGGATCTGACACCAAAAGTAAAGACAACAGAAGCAAAAATAAACAAGTGGGACTACTTCAAACTAAAAAGCTTCTGCACACCAAAGGAAACCACCAAAAAAATGAAACGGCAACTTACTGAGTAGGAGGAAATATTTGAAAATCATATATCTGAAAAGGGGTTAACATCCAAAATACATAAAGAACTCATTTAACTCAGTAGCAAAAAACAAAACAAAACAAAACAAAAAAATCCAATTAAAAAATAGTCAGAGGATCTGAACAGACATTTCTCCAAAGAAGACATACAGATGGCCAACAGGTACATGAAAGGTTCTCAACATCATTAGTCATCAGGGAAATGCAAATCAAAACACAATGAGACAACATTTCACACCTGTTAGAATTATCAAAAAGACAAGAAATAACAAGCGTTGGCAAGATATGGAGAAAAGGGAACACTTTTGGTTTGATTTTGCTGGGAATGTAAATTGGTACAGCCACTGTGGAAAGCAGTATGGAGTGTCCTCAAAAAATTAAAAATAGAGCTGCCATACGATCCAGCAATTCCACTTCTGGGTATTTATCTGAAGAAAACGAAAACACTAACTGGAAAAGATATACAAACCTTTATGTTCATTGCAGCATTATTTACAATAGCCAAGATATGGAAGTAACCTATGTGTCCATCAACAGATGAATAAAGAAGATGTGGCGTATGTGTGTGTGTGTATATATATATATATATATATATATGAAATATTATTCAGCCATAAAAAAAAGAATGAAATCTTGTCATTTGTGACAATATGGGGAGACCTCAAGGGCATTATGGTAAGTGAAATAAGTCAGAAAAGACAAATATGGTACAATCTCTCATATGTAAAATCATTTTTAAAAAAACCTCATAGATGGAGAGAACAGATTGATGGTTGCCCGAAGTGGAGGGGATGGGGTGAGAGAAATGGGTGAAAGGGGTCAAAAGGTAAGATAAATATGTAAATAATTTTTTAAATAATAAAAAATGCAAGAGTTCCAAAGTTTATTTCAAATCTGTTTGAGGAATATAACAGATATGTGATAGCTAGCTTGCTATTATTTCTATCCACTTATTAATTCCTCACATAAGGTCACAAGCACACTGTAGCAAAGAGAGTGAGCTGGTGTCAGGTGGGGTTTAGACTGGCACTCCCCTTCACTCATTGTTTTCTCAGGTCTAAGATGAGAGTAGGAATACATCACCATGAAGACCATGAAGCTCCTTTACCTCTTCAACAAATCTAAGACATCATTTTATAGAAGTATGGGTTTTAATAAGGAGCCTCTGTTAAAAACAAATTCATTTCTGTGTTTTCAGTATCCTTGTAAGTAAAAGGGTCTTTAAATAATTTGAATTTCAAATTCAGAGCTAGACTTAAACATAGTACCTGAATTTGATAGCTACTCTTCCCTCACAGTGGATGTTAGATAGCATCCAATTTTTCATCTTAACTTACAGACAGACTACTGTCGAGTCTAACAGAGAGTAAGTTTAATGCTTACATGATTAAAGAAAAAGAATTGAAATCAAAAATTGGTGACATGAGAGTCGAAGAGCTTCCATCAGGTTAGTTAGTTTTTTAGGTGGGTGTGTGTGTGTGTGTGTGTGTGTGTGTGTGTGTGTGTGTGTGGCGGGGGGGCGGGGAGAGCTTGCTTGCTTTCAGTTCAAGTGGATCTAACCAGGATGAATTTTATCCCTGAATACTAAAAGAATTTTCAAGTGCAATGCAAGATAAACATCAGCATTTGAGACACTGTAGTTAATAAAAGAAAATGGCAGGGCTTCTCTAGTGGCGCAGTGGTTGAGAATCCGCCCGCCGATGCAGGGGACCAGGTTCGTGCCCTGGTCGGGAGGATCCCACGTGCCGCGCAGCAGCTGGGCCCGTGAGCCATGGCCGCTGAACCTGCGCACCCGGAGCCTGTGCTCCGCAACGGGAGAGGCCACAACACTGAGAGGCATGCGTACCGCAAAAAAACCAAACAAACAAAAAAAAGAGAATGGCAAAAGACAAGATTATCAAGCCAACGTTCTGTTTTCCAAATATATTTTCTGGAAGCTACAGATTTAGAAAGTTTATTTCAACCACTGGCAAAAAATAAACTTGAACAAATCATTAATAGGGTGTGTGAAATTTGTAAGTATTAATGACTAGGAGCCAGCTGGGCCTTAGGAAGAAAAACCCACGCAAGTTAACCTAATATCCTTTCCTAATTGCCAGGCCAGCATAAAATGTTATATTGGGGTTGCAGCAAGACCTTTGAAACTTTTAATTATGTACTTACTAATTCCATGGAGAAATGTGATATGGATAATATTACAAGTGAGTGAATTTAGTAGCTAGATGAATAATGATAACAGTGTTGGTTAATTGATCAAATTCAATCTATAATAAATTGTCTATTTTGATGCTTTCACCAATATTTGGATGGAAAAGTTAACTATCTGTTTATAAAATTTACAAATAAACAGAATTGGAGAAGTAATATGTTTGAGAGCACAGTCACGATCCAAAATATGCAACAGCCGACACTAATAATCCTGTTAGGAAGATTTTTTAACTTTTTAAGGAAAAGTCTAAAATACTACCTACAGATTCCAACATTCAAAAACATAAGTGCAAAATTAGGGAAACTAAGTCGTTTTTTACAATTCTGCTGAGATTCTTGCCCACCTCCTCAAGGCAACACCAACTTCCTTTTTACCCAGGGAGGTAAAAAGAGAGTGTGCTAGACCTTTAACAAGATGCATATGAAGGACCAGAGCAAATTACGCTCTTTGTGCTGAGGAGCCAGAAAGCAACTTTGTTGAACTGGAGCAAAAAGCCTGAGGTAATGAGAAATGAGGAAAGAGGAATCTGGCTGGAGGAAAGAACTGATGAGAATAATCTGGGAGTAACAGTTAAGGCAGGAAGCAGGTAAACAGCAAGAGACTTCAGAACAAGGGAAACAATTATATCAATACCATTTAGGGAGATAATCACCTGAATACCGTTCCAAGTTTATGATTCCTCTTGCTGCTGTATGTTTTAGAGACTGCATGGAAGGATGGTGGCATGAATCATGTTAAAAATGCTGTCATTTCGTAGTATATAAGTCCATGCCACTCTCTCACTTCATCCTAGCTTACCCTTCCCCCTCCCCCTCCCCGTGTCCCCTCACATCCATGCTCTATGTCTGCGTCTTTATGTCGTTATTCCCGTCCTGCCCTAGGTTCTTCATAACCATTTTTTTTTTTAGATTCCGCATAGCGCAGGGAGATCGGCTCAGTGCTTTGTGACCACCTAGTGGGGTGGGATAGGGAGGGTGGGAGGGAGATGCAAGAAGGAGGAGATATGGGGATATATGTATACGTATAGCTGATTCACTTTGTTGTAAAGCAGAAACTAACACACGATTGTGAAGCAATTATAGTCTGATAAAGATGTTAAAAAAAAAAATGCTGTCATTTCCATCCAGGTAGAGACTGGACCATCTCAGTGACAGTGAAAACAAGAGGCAAACACTGGTCGTATCTGAAATGGCATAATTTTTCTTCCTGCTGCTGTCTGGTTGGCCTCTTCAAAAACAAAAACAGAAAACTTTTAATGAAAAAAGTTGAAACAAGGCATAGTGAGAGGCATTTTGGAGGAAACAAATATGAACAAGATACCAACTCTGCCTTAGGAGCTAAAAATTTAATAGAGAGGTTTTCATTCACATTGAATCCAAAGCAGTATCTGTTAGTGTTTAACGACTAGGACAAACACAGTACTAGAGATGTTCAAAAGATAGCAAGGCTCTCTCTGCCTGGGCTTAGGAAGAATCCTTCTTGGAGGAAATGGCACTTAGCAGGGCTAAAGTTAGTAACCCAGGCTTTCCTTGGATATGAGACAGCCTACTACTTGAACCCTCAAAACACAGAAAACTAATGTGGCCATAGGTCGATCTCTTCTGACTTTCTCTCCAGATCCTCTTCCACCCTCTCCACCCTGGTCTCTTCCCTGGGAGACTGGCCTGTGTCGACTGCAGCAAGCTTCCAGTTGGGTTCAGTCAACCTGAGGCACCAGCAGGACCGCTGAAGGCAGGAGGAGAAGGAGGTCAGAGTCTTTCGTGTCCAGCTTCCACCCTGCTGGCCACCCAGATTATCTGTGTCTGTCTCGCAACAGCCAGCTCCTGTCCTAGGACCATCTCCACACAGCTCTCTCACCAGGTTCAGGGTTCACCCTCTTTCCTTGCCCCTTTCAGCCTAGGAGGGCAAAGGCTCCCAGCAAATACTCTAGTGTAGTATAGTGTAGCTCCCAGAGGAGCTGCACTACCCTCTCTGGTCTTCATTAAGCCCTGCCCACACCTTTATAAATTGTTCTTTTATTCAACTTTGGTCAGTTACCCAGTTTGAGTGTGCCATCTCTTTCCTGGCAAGACCCTGGCACATACAGTCCCCTTTGGGATGTCATATTCATATCGTTAAGCTGAAGACTCTTATCAAGCCTTGAAATACAAGTCTTTGCCTATGGAAAATGAGCGATTCAAGACCCCAGTCTGACTGCATAAAGACTCTTAGGAAAGAGAATCCCCAGAAGCAGGCACAAGGGCTTGCCCTTTCCCACATCATTATTAACTTCGCGTGCGCACATTCATAATCAGAAAGACGGATGAAAATGACTACCTCAGTAAGATAAACAGCCCCTCACTTTGCACTCTTAAGCCAAGCTAAAGACAAATTAGGAATCTTCACTCACCCAAGCCTAAGAAATATAACCCCACAACCACTGCCGCTGCCCCAACCACATACCCTGCTGGCTCCCTGCTGCCTCCCTGCTGCCCACTTTCCCAGAGGAAGCCTCCAAAGACCAAACAGCAATTTAGGCTTCAGATAATAAAAACAAAATAAAGTAGGCTTCTCAATTTGGGGAAATTTGCTGCTTGCTTTAGTAAAATGTTGCAAAGGCAGCCTCAACATTATTGGTAATACTATCCCTTAGTTTAGGTAGATTCATGTGTTTATTTGCTTTTTTTTTTTTTTTTTTTTTTTTTTCCTTTTTCTCACTCCATCTGGCCTCACCCTTTATCTTTCGGCAATCAGACTCAAAGCTGGGCCTGCAGGAGACTCCACAGGAATCTGGAAAGAGCAGATCAGTCTCACAGCACCGTACAGAACTGCCAAAAATTTACAATTAAGGATTAGACCTCCCTTCTGCCACTTCCACCTCAGAGGCATTTTTCAATACTTGCGTCTTCCCAGGCTCCAGTCTCCCAATCATTCTACAGATTCTCCACCTTCCTCCCACCTTTTCTCTCCTCCTCTCTCCTCCCTGGATCCTTCTGCTCCAAACCCCCCAAGTTTCTTGTCTTTCTTAGCCAGAGCAGTTTATCAATCTCTGTTTTACTGTACTCCAGAAGGCTTCATCCTGGTTATGTAGGAGACCCACTAATGTAGGTCTCCAAATAAAGACAGTTCTCTCCTTGAGATAAACACTCTGAATTAGCTTAGAAAGTAATATATACAGTGTTTTCTCTTCACTACACTGTGAACATGCTTTGTAAATGGAATGGATTTTAATGTGCATATTTCACAAAGAACTTCTAATCCCTTTTTGCTTACAGACACCATCAGTGTCTAAACCATAGGTTTAAAGAAAAGATGGATGAAAGACATCTTTGGAGACTTCCTTCCTGCAATAAGGACCTTTAAATTTCAGGGCTTAAAATACCCAATTCATACCTCCATATTTCTGCTCCCTTTCACAGCACAAAGCAAATGTTAGAGTTACTTCACAATATAAACTGACCATGGCTGGCAGGCACAATCAATATTGCAGACTTTATAACGCTTGGTACAGCTTTCTGCACACAGTGGATACTAAATAAATATTGCTGACTGATTGATTCAGGCTCCAGTGGTCCAGAGAGCTCACACAGAAGCCATCAATTTGAAAAAGAAATTTTGTCCAGTTGCAGGCTAATAGGAACTGTGCAAGTAGATTATGTCTAGGGAAAATTTGTTTTAGAACAAATTGAATGCAGTTTTCACTTTTTAATTTTCAAACTAGTGCTCTGTTATGGGCTGAACTGCGTCCTCCCTCCTCCAAAAAATTTATATATTGAAGTCCTAATGCCCAATGTCTCAGAAAGTTGACTGTATTTGGAGATGGAGTTTTTAGAGAGGTAATTAATTAATATGAGGTCATTAGCATGGACCCAACCCAATATTTTGTACATATTTTGATCTTATTTCATTCATTCATTGAAACATTTACATATGTTTCTATGTTGGAGTTCTGCTTTCAACCCTATTCCTAATGGTTTTGAGGACCAATCTAAAAATCTACTTCAACACTGCATTATAGATTATTATGGTCTTGATATATAACTGTATGTTTAACTTGATTCCTTCTAATTATTTCTGGGTTCTTTTTTTCTCTTGTTCCCCTGGACCCATACTCATATTCTTTCTCACTGTATCCTAAAGTCCAATACTATACTCCAATTCTTATAAGATTAGGAATAAGTGTTTTTCCTATACAGATTTTCTAGTAGAACTAACCCATATAAACAAGCATGCAAAAAACTGTTAAACTCTTGTGCAAACTAAAATTAAAATATCCAGAAAACTCAGAATATGCCCTAGAGAAACCCAAAAACATCATTCAGAGAAAACAGCTAAAGTCCTTCTGTGTAAAAAATTGATACTGTCATCTACCCTAGACAATAACGTTTTATTGGACACGTTGAAAGATGACATATGCTAGCTTTTCTAAAAGGAAGCCTCCAACCTTTTTCTGTTGGTTTGGAAGGTGTATTTTAAGGAAAGAAAATCTTTGATAACCTAGCCTTGGAGGTAGAGGTAGGCAGGAATGTGAGACAAAAGGGGAACAAAAAGAATAATGGGCCAAGTTAATCAGTCATATGAGATTTTTCACACAATGATATAAAACCCAATTACAAAATGACAGGTGTTCTAAATTATCCTGCCTGAGTGCTTTTGATTGCACTCATAATATTTAAATTCATGTCATTGGTATGACTTATGCAAGCTGTGGCTAATATTCACCCTCCATAAATTATGGGGAAACCCAGGCCCATATATGGTGGCAACTGGCAAGAAGGAAAAGGTAAATATATTCATCAAGTCTACAAATCTGAGACAAACAGCAGCAACAGCCATATGTTGAAGCTCACTGAACACAAAGACATATTCTTCAACACCTGTGAACCTTTCAGTCATGTATTTTATCAAATATAGTGTTATGATCTTCCAATTGCTCAGCCCCCAAATTTGAGACTTCTATCTTTGATTTATCTCTTTTTCTCAGACTCCACATCCAATTCACCAGTAAAACCTCCGGTCTCCATTTTCAAATTACATGCTGAATCCACTTCTTACCTGCACCACTACCCATCTCCATCCTAGATTATTGCAAGAACCTCCTTCCTAAATACTCTCTCTATGCTTCTACTCTTATACCCTATAATCTGTTCTCAACCCAGCAATCAGAACAATCCTTTTAAACATAGGAAAGATGATATCCCTTTCTGTTCATAACTTTAACAGCTTCCCATCCCATTCATAGTAACAGCCACAAGACTTACCATGATCCACAGTCTCCTACATAATTCTTCTACCCTCTGCTCTACCACACTTCTCCAACCTCTTATACTACTCTCCTACTCCATCCAGCCACACTGGCCTCCTTGCTATTTCCCCAATATATCAAACTGCTTTCCATCCTTTAGTCAGGATTCTCCAGATAATAGAACCAATAGGATATATACAGATATATAAAAGAGATTATAGTAATTGGCTCATGTGATTATGGAGGTCATGAAGTCTCATGGTCTGCTGTCTGCAGACTGAAGAACCAGGAAAGTCAGTGATGTAATTCAGTCTGAGTCCAAAGGCCTGAGAAGGGGAGTCAATGATGTAAATCTCTGTCAGAGTCTGAAGGTCTGATAACCAGGAACACTGATGTCCAAGGTCAGGCAAAGATGGGCACCCAACCTCAAGCAAAGAGACCAAATTTGCCCTTCCCTCTGTCTTTCTGTCCTATTCAGGCCCTCAACAGATTGGGTGATGCCCACTGGCATTGCTGAGGGCAAACACCTTTGCTCAGTCTGTTGATTCAAATACTAATCTCTTCCAAAAATACCCTCACAGACACACCCAGAAATAATGTTTTACCAACTATCTGGGCATTTGTTAGCCCAGACAAGTTGACACATAAAGTTAACCATCATGCTACCCAAGAGCATTTGCAGCAGTTGCTGTCCCTACTACAATTTAATTTCCCCAGATACTGTCATGACTCACTCATACTCACTTCCTTTAAGTCTTGATTAAAATATCAACTAATCAAAGAGGCTGTCTTTGTAAACATCCTTTAAATAATGGCAAGTCACCCCACCCCCCAGTATTTCTTATTCCCTTTATCCTGATTTTTGCTTCTCTATGCACTAATTACCACATGCCTTATTATTTGTATGTATATGTCTCTCTCCCTCCATTATAATATTAACCCCATAAAAGTAGATACTTGCTTTATCCTCAATCCTCTAAACTTGAACCTAGAATCATGCCTAGAACATAGTAGCATCTCAAAAAATATCTGTTGAATTAATGGATAAATGGATTCATTAACAACAGGTATAATTTTAATCATTTATGGCATCTTCTCTATGTGATTTCAGCTAGTATAATTTCTCTTTGAAAAGGAATTCTTGCCATTTAAAAAATTTCTCTCTTGAGGAAATCACTGTATAAACTTTAGCTTTTCTTTATTTATAGCACCTTGAAGTTGTAAGGGATTTGAAAGTTTCTCTAGTTCAACTGCTTCTTTCCAAAACAGCATACCTCATCTTTGAATATGTCTGATTATCAGAGAATTTTTGTTTATGCTGAACCAAAATTTGTCTACTTGTAACATTTATAATGTGACTCTTGTTCAGTTGTGCCTTTATATGCTCAGAAAGAAAATTTTTAAGAAAAAACAAACTTGAAACAAAGGACTTAAAGTAGGATTTGAGAACTTAAAGAAAAATTGCTTCAATTAAGGGAATTATTGCCATGGTAATATGTCACCCATGACTTGTTTAGTATTGAGTGATGATTGCCTTGTTCTCTGAGTAAACACCACCATATTAGAAAGAGGCCATCAGAGCAGGAGACTTACACTCAAAATATTTGCCTTCTTACCAATGGAGCCATATGAAGAATAAGCTAGAATGATACAGTACTCTGAGAAATATCTGACATCTACTAAAAAAGATATTCCTATTAAAAAAACAGGATTAAAAGTGATAGGGAATAGTTTAAGGACAAAGATTTACGTTTATACATAGGTGGTTGTATTTCTATAAATCCTAATATGTCTAATGCGTGTCACTTTATTATAAAGAAGTTTTTTTTTTTTTTTTTTTTTTTTTGCGGTCCGTGGGCCTCTCACTGTTGTGGCCTCTCCGGTTGTGGAGCACAGGCTCCGAACGCGCAGACTCAGCGGCCATGGCTCACGGGCCCAGCCGCTCCGCGGCATGTGGGATCTTCCCGGACCGGGCACGAACCCGTGTCCCCTGCATTGGCAGGTGGACTCTCAACCACTGCGCCACCAGGGAAGCCCCCAAATGTATCTATTCTTATAGGTATGTAGCGATGCCTCACTGTGGTCTTGATTTACATTTCCCTAATGGCTAGTGATGCTGAACATCTTTTCATGTGCTTATCTGCCATCCATATATCCTCTTCAGTGAAATATCACTTCAGGTCTTTTGCCTATTTTCTATACACATTGTTGTTTTTTAATATGAGTTTTCAGAGTTCTTTATGTGTTCTAAAAATGAGCCCTTTGTCAGTTATGTGATTTGCAAATCTTTTTTCCCAGTTTGTAGCTAATCATTTCATCCTCTTAACAAGATCTTTCACAGAAGAAAAAGTCTTTAATTTTGATGACATCTAATTTATTGATTTTTTATCTTTTATGGATTGTGCTTTCTGTGTCATGTCCAAGAACTTTTCACTAAGCCCTAGATCCCAAAGAGTTTACACCTATGCTATCTTCTAAAAGTTGTATATTTTATATTCCACACCTAAATTTATGATGCATTCCAGCTTAATTTTTGCATAAGGTGTGAGATTTAGTTTGAAATTGGCTTTGGTTTTTTGTTTGTTTTTTTTTTGGGGGGTGGATAATATGAATATAAAATTGCTTCAGCACCATGTTCAAAAAATTATCCTTCCACCATTGAATTGCTTTTGCACTCTGTCAAAAGTCAGCCAGCCATACTTGCGTGCGTCTATTTCTTGGTTCTCCATTCTGTTCCACCGATCTACATGTCTATCCCTCTGCCAATACCATGTAGTCATCATTACTGCAGCTAGATAATAAGTCTTGAAATCAGTTCGACTGATTTCTCCCATTTTATTCTTCTTTTTCAAAATCGTTTAAGCTGTTCTAGTTCCTCTAGCTTTCCATATAAATTTTAGAATAGTCTTGTGTATCTCTATAACAAAGTCTTCTTGGGATTTTGAATACTTTATATCAATTACAGAAGAATTGACATCTTTACTATGTTGATTCTTCTAATCCATGAACTTGGTATGTCTCTCCATTTATTTAGATCTTCTTTAATTTCTTTCATCAAAATTATGTCGTTTTCAGAATAAAGTCCTGCAGATGTTTTGCTAAATTTACACCTAAGTATCTGAGTGATGTAAATGGCATTGTATTTTTTATTTCAGCATCAACGTTTATTTATGATAAAAAATCTCAGAAAACTAGGAATAGAGGAAAACTGCCTCAACTTTAAAGAACATCCACAAAAACCCATAGCTAGCAACATACTTAATAGTGAAAGACTGAAAGCTTTCCCCTAAGAGTGGGTTCAAGGCAAGGATGTCCATTCTCACCACTGCTATTCAACATAGTATGGGAAGTTTTAGCCAGTGCAACAAGCAAGAAAGGGAAACAAGAGACAAACAGATCAGAAAAGAAGAAATAAAACTGTTCTTATTTGCAGATGACATGATGGTCTACATAGAAAATTCCAAGGAATCTACTAATAAAAAAAAAAAACCACCTAAAACTAATAAGCAAGTTAAGCAAGGTGGCAGGATACAAGATTAATATTAAAAAATCAATTGTATTTCTGTATAATAACAACAGACACCCTCTCCTCTCTCTCACTGGAACTACAGTGACTTGAATTGTTGTAGTCCCATATATACCTGAAGCTCTATTTATTTTTTCATCTATTTTTCTATTTGTTCTTCAGACTGGATAATTTCTATTGTTCTATGTTCAATTTCACTGATTATTTTTTCCTTTGTCTTCTCCACTCTTCTATTGAACCTACTCCTTGAGTTTCTTTATTCTGCTTATTGGTCTTTTTAGTTCTAAATTTCCATTTAGTTCTTCTTTATATCTTCTAGTTCTTTGCTGAGAATTTCAACTTTTTGCCCAGACTTTCTATTACTCAGTGGTTTCAAGCATATCTAGGTTTGGGGGTTTTTAATTGAAATATAGTTGATGTACAATATTATGTTAGTTTTAAAGGTACTGAATAGTAATTTGACATCGGTATATACATTATGAAATGATTACCACTATAAGTCTAATAACCATCATCCCCAACAAAACCATTACAATATTATTGATTATATTCCATTTGCTTTATATTACAGCCCCGTGGCTTATTTATTTTATAACTGAAGGTTTGTATGCCTCAATTCCCTTCATCTAGGTATCTCACATCTTCTTTCTCCATTTATCTATCCATAAATACTTAGGTTGCTTCCATATCTTGGCTACTGTACATAACACCTTATTGTAATTATTGTAAATAATGTAAACATAGGTGTGCATATATCTTTTGTAATGGGTGTTTCCTTTTCTTTGAATAACTACCCAAGAGTAGAATTGCTGGACCATATGGTAGTTCTATTTTTAATTTTTTGAGGAATTCTCCATACTGTATTCCATAGTGGCTGGACCAATTTACAGTCCAATCAACAATGCACAAGTGTTCCCTTTTCTCCACATTTTTGCCAACACTTATTTTTTGTATTTTTGATAATAGTCATTCTAACAGGTGTGAGGTGATATGTCATTGTCCTTCGATTTTCATTTCCCTGATGACTTGTGATGTCGAGCATCTTTTCATGTGCCTGTTTGCCCTCTGTATGTCTTCTGTAGAAAAGTATCAATTCAGGTCCTCTGCCCTTTTTTTGTTTTTTTTTTTTTTTGCGGTACGCGGGCCTCTCACTGTTGTGGCCTCTCCCGTTGCGGAGCACAGGCTCCGGACGCGCAGGCTCAGGGGCCATGGCTCACGGGCCCAGCCACTCCGCGGCATGTGGGATCTTCCCGGACCGGGGCACGAACCCGTGTCCCCTGCATTGGCAGGCGGACTCTCAACCACTGCGCCACTAGGGAAGCTCTCTCTGCCCATTTTTTAATCAGATTTTTTGTTTTTTGATGTTGAGTTGTATGAGTTCTTTGTATATTTTGGATATTAACCCCTTATTGGATATATTGTTTGCAAATATCTTCTGTCATTCAGTAGGCAACCTTTTCATTTTGTTGATAATTTCCTTTGCTGTGCAAGAGCTTTTTAGTTTGATTTAGTCCCATTTGTTTATTTTTTATTTTGTTTCCCTTAGCCAAGGAGACATATCCTGAAAAAGCACTACTAAATCTGATGTCAAAGTACATAATCCCTATGTTTTCTTCTAGAAGTTTTATGGTTTCAGGCCTTACATTTAAGTCTTTAATCCATTTTGAGTTTATTTTTGTACATGGTGTGAGAAAGTGGTCCAGTTTGATTCTTTTGCATGTAGCTGTCCAGTTTCCCAACACCATTTATTAAAGAGGCTGCCTTTTCCCCATTGTTTATTCTTGCCTCCTGTATCATAGATTAATTGCCCATATAAGTATGGATTCATTTCTGGGCTCTCTATTCTGTTCCATTGATCTATATGTCTGTTTTTATGCCACTACCATATTATTTTGATTACTCTAGCTTTGTAGTATAGTTTGAAATCAGGGAGCATAATAACTCCAGCTCTGTTCTTCTTTCTCAAGATTGTGTTGGCTATTCAGGGTTTTTTGTGTTTCCATGCAAATTTTAAAATTATTTGTTCTAGTTCTGTGAAAAAATGCCCTTAATATTTTGATAGGGATTGCACTGAATCTGTAGATTGCCTTGGATAGGTTGGTCATTTTAACAATAGTAATTCTTTCAATCCATGAAAACAGTATATCTTGCCATTTGTTTGTGTTATCTTTAATTTTTTTTTAATCAGTATCTTATAGCTTTCTGAGTACAGGTCTTTTACCTCCTTAGTTAGAGTTATTCCTGGGTATTTTATTCTTTTTGATGCAATTATAAATACAATAGTTTTCTTAATTTCTCCTTCTGTGGCTAGGACTTCCAATACTATGTTAATTTATTTTTATGTGGCTAGGACTTCTAATACTATGTTGAATAAAAGTGGGAGAGTGTGCATCCTTGTCTTGTTCCTGATCTTAGAGGAAATGTTTTCAGCTTTTCATCATTGAGTATGATGTTAGCTATGGGCTTCTCATTTATGGCCTTTTTTATGTTGAGGTATGTTTCCTCTATACCCACTGTGTGGAGAGATTTTATCATAAATGGATGTTGAATTTTGTCACAAGCTTTTTCTGCATCATTTGAGATGATCATGTGATTTTTATTCTTCAGCTTGTTAATGTGCTGTATCTCTCTCTGTGTATACACAGAGGAAAGGCCATGGGAAGACATAGCAAGAAAGCAGCTATCTATAAGCCAGGAAGAGAATCCTCACCAGAAACCAAATTTTCCAGCACCTTCAGCATGGATTTCTAGCCTCTAGAGCTATAAGAAAACAAGTTTCTGTTGTTTATGCCACCCAGTTTGTGGTAGTCTATCATGGCAGCCTAAGCAGACTAATACAACTTCTAACACATTACACTCTCCTGGTATTTCTCCTACTTCACTGGACACTCAGAATCTATTTCCTTTGGTAACTACTCCTCATCTCTCCATCTTTCTACATTGGAATTCTCCAGGTTTTATTCCTCAGGATCCTTCCCTTTTTAATCTATACTTATTGTTTGGTAATATAATTCAGTACTGTATTCAATATTAAATATATGTTGATGATACCCACATGTACGTCTCCTGCCCAGAACTTTCTCCTGATACCTAATCACATCTCAAACTTAACATATTCAAAACAGATCTCTTGGACTTTCTTCCACAACTTGCTTCTTCCATATTCTTCTCCAGTTCAGTCAGGGGCAAATTCATTGTTCCAGTTGCTCAGACCAAAAACTTTAAAGCCATTCCTTGACTCCTCTCTTTCTCTCATACCTTACAATCAACCTGTCAGGAAATTTTATGCTCAACCTTCAAATTTTATCAAGAACCCAACCACATCTAACTACCTCCTCTGACACTGCTATGGTTCAAGTCACCCTAATTTCTCATCTGGATTACTGCGGGAACCTCCTGCTGGTCTCCCTGCTTCCACAGAGGATTCTCTACAGAGCAGCCAGGGTGACAGTTAAAACAAAAATCCTATCATGCCATGCTTCTGCTCAAAATTCAACTATGACAGAGTAAATTTGATTCTTTAGAGTCACCTATTAGACCAAAAGGATCTGCTTTTCTCACCCCTTTCTAATCTAATCTCTTTCTCCTCTATTTCTTGCTCACTTTTGCTCTACCCATAAAGATTTCTTTGATGTTCTTTAATGTTCTTTAATATATCAAATATTTTTCTATCTCTGGGCGTATGCATTAACTATGTCTTTCTGTTCTATAAAATTAAAATAATATTCACCTTCGTTGGATGTTGTAAGAATTAAAGGTAATGTATATAAACCACCTGGTACATACTAGAGATAGCTCTTACTAACATGGAAATTAAATTTCATTATAAGAAGTTCAAAGGTATGGTTGTTCTGTCTGGGAAGCTTTTTACCCAGATGTCTACCTTCCCTTTTTCTAGTCCTTGTCAAGAATCCTCTTGTAATTAGACATTTATTGAGGACTCAATTTAAAATTATAAATACTACTTACTCCCAGGATATCCTGGCGCTCTTTATTGTCCTTGTCTGTTCTTCATCACAGTACTTATTTCCATCTGATATACAGTATATTTTACTTATTTGTTTGCTATCATTATCTACCTACTAGAATATATGTTTCATGAGGGCAGGGATTTTTCTTCTAATTTTTTTCTCTAATTTTTTTATTACTATAATCATAACACCTAGAATAGAGCCTATCACATACTATACACTCAAGAAATATTTACTGAATGAATAAAGATATTTTTGAGATTCCAAAGCCCAATTTTTACTGCAGTTAAATAATCCAAAGTGTTTTTCTATAAAGATTTTCAAAGAGCCTGAGTCATTAGAAATTATATAAGACAAAGCAAAATATGACAAAAAGAAATGTCAGAATTCTTGGTCTTATCAAGACACATAAAGTCAGAAACTATTTCAGATAGAAAGACAAAACAACAAAACACAACTAATCTAACAGCAGCAACTACAATTTCTAACCTAGTGTTCCAGACACATACCACCTTGATTTTATATATCAGGAAAGAGACACTTAGGACATTCATGATATAAAATTTCTAGCTCATTGCCTTTTCTCTCCTTTTCCTTTACTTTATTCAACAGAAAAGACACACCTCTTAGAGAATGAGAGAGATTTTTTTTCCTGAAATCTGTAACTTCTCACCATGGTACAAGTCTGGGAATAGAAACAGACATCACAGACTGCTTCACTTTGGTGTGGGCTTTCAGTCAGCCTGATGTACTGAAAAGAGCACAGGTTTCAAAATCAGACACAACTGCGTCTGAATCCCAGCTCTCATCACATGTGAGGTACTGGACAAGCCAGTAAACCTCTCCAATCTTTGGTTTCCTCATTTGTAAAATCAAGATATGAAATTTGCATGGGTGTTATAATGATTAAAAGTAATGTATATGAACTCTCTGTCACACAGCAGGTACTCAGGAAGGGTCTCTTTTATTACTGTGGTGATAACTTCATCATAACAAGCTCTAAGATGTGGTCTTTTGCTATAAACTTCTATTGTGTTAAATATTACTGGCTTTCATTTGTCATTCTCTATAAAGTAATACTAAAGTAAGGTACATTTTAAAGCTTTTTTCAAAAAATCAATTGTATTGGTATCTTGAGGAGAAAACGCAGCTTGGCAGCAGTTCTTATGAAAAGTACCTAAGGATTTTAGTTGACTTCAAGTTCATATGAGACAAAAGCATAATGAGCTTTGCAAAAGAGCTAATCCAAGCTTAGATGGTATTAATAGAAGTATATTTCGCAGAACTTAGTTGTTAATAGTACGGTCATAGTCTTCACTCAAGAAGCATTGTGTCCAGTTCTGGGTTTCAGGTGACAAGATACATTAATTGTAAAGGAAAGCACTAATACAGGTTAAAGCTAAATTGCTGTCAACAGTACCTTCACAGTTTGTGCTTTAAATGATCTATACAATTATTTTCTTAACACTTATGCTTAAATCAACTAAATCAGCATTTAACTTAAATGTATTTTAAACAGAAACTTTATATCACTGCCATAAAAGGAAATACAGCATCACTTCGCCAAACCAAAAAGTAACCATTAAAAAAGGAATGAAAGGGCTTCCCTGGTGGCGCAGTGGTTCAGAGTCCGCCTGCCGATGCAGGGGACACGGGTTCATGCCCCGGTCCGGGAAGATCCCACATGCCCCGGAGCGGCTGGGCCCGTGAGCCATGGCCGCTGAGCCTGCGCGTCCGGAGCCTGTGCTCCGCAACGGGAGAGGCCACAACAGAGAGAGGCCCACGTACCACAAAAAAAAAAAAAAAGCTACATTATGTAGTACTAGTTATTAAATATATGCTGCCATCAAACTGAGGTTCTTTCTTCACTAATTCGAGGAATTGTTAAAGTTCAAAAATCTGTGATTTTGATGTTTTCTTAATGCCACATCCCTCAGGTATACTATCTAAAATTATCTCTTTTACAAGTGGTATGTGCCTTCACTTTGGGGAACTGAATGAAAACTACCTGGTCTACTGGACTATTACAGTGTGGAGATTGTAATCTGGAGATGACTAGAAATACTAGAGAGCTCTTTACTCAAAAATATCTGCCCTGAATAATTAGAAAATCATCTGGATGTAAGTATCTGTTTGGTAGTGGTACTATCCCCTATAGTGATTTCTCTGCTCCTGGCAACATCTATGAGATATGTCTCACTGAACAAAAGAATATATGTCCATAAAAGACAGTGGGCTGAGAGGCGGCGTGGGAAGGAACTAGGTAAGGGGAGGAATAAAAGAACTGAAAAAGATTTCTACTCTTTGGTGAACCTCCTCCCTTAACTCCCTCTCAATCATTAATTTATTATGAACATAAGTGTTCTGAAGAGTCTGATATATCTTTGGAACTCAGTGTCCTCAAAATGGCTGAAAACAATTCATTTTCCAATCCAAGTTAATATGTTGGCTCTATTATAACCCCAATAATTGGGATATAAAATTTCTACAGGATAAAATGTTCTAACTTCACAAATCCTTAACAGACTCATTAAGCTCATTAGTCTTTCAGCTTAAGTTCAGTGACCTGAACTTGTTCAAGACTGAATTGTAAATGATCCTAATTGTCTAGTAGTCAATAGGTAAAACAAAGAGCCTAAGATACGTAAAAACAACCCACCGTGATTCTAAGAAAGGGCTTCATTTTCACATCAGACATTCAGCACTAACGCAGTGTCATATACACACTGTGTTTGAGGTGAATTATTAATTTGTGGCATCATCCAAGGAACAAAAATAGTTTGACTACAAGAAGTAGTATAGACTAGGAAGGAAACAAATAACATTTAGTCAATGTCTGTTGTATGGCAAGGACTTTCCCAAAATTCTCTTAATATCCACTCCAGAGTTCTGTAAGTGGAAAAACACACACAGAGAACTGGCACGGCTTAAGTAATTTGCTCAAGGTCACAGAGTTAGTAAGTAGCAGGGTAGAAACTAAACCCAACCTAGAGGTTACCAGGGGCTAGGAGAGTGGGGGAAACAGGGAAATGTTGATCAAACAGTACAAACTTCCAGTTACAAAATGAATACTTCCTAGGGATGTCATGTACAGCGTGGTGACTATAGTTTACAAGACTACTATATACTTGAAAGTTGCTAACAGAGTAGATATTAAATGTCCTCACCTCCCTGCCCCCCCAAAAAAGGCAATTATATGAGGTGATGGAGGTGTTAACTAACCTTATAAAGTGCAATAATCATTTCTCAATGTACACATGTATCAAATCATCACGTGGAACATGATTTGTCAACTATATCTCAATAAAGCTAGAAAAAAACACATCTTTAAAAAAAAAGCTGAGAGGCAGCAAAAATCACCTGAGATTCAGCCACAGCACAGTTTATCCCGGCAATAATAAAAATAGTAATAACCATCATCATCCTCAGCATAACTTTCTCATCAGACATCCTCAAATCAGATTCCCAGCTATATCTCAAAACTTGGCAGGCCATGAGTTTTTAAGGATCTAGCACCTAATACGGAGAGCATCAGTGTCCAATAGTTGTCATTTGTATGCATGATTATGGATAAATACAATCCATAATGGGAGAATTGTTGGCAATGTCAACTGAAAATCATGTAAGTTGTAATGGATGTGCAAAAAATATGAAAATGTTATATTAGTATTCCAATTACTCTCAACATTCCATGTCTTCCATAGCAAAACTGGAGCAAGTAAAGAGGATATATAATTAATAAGTATGATATACTTTCTTATACTTGCAAGCTTCTTAACTAATATACACCACAAACCACATACAATATTGAGCCTTTCAAACATTTCAGAGAAACCAGTGGCTATATTTGGGTAAACTATGTGGTACACAAAAAACTAAGTAGAAATCAGGTTGGGTAAAATATAAATTTTCTAAAAGATTAGTTTTTTCCATATGTATAACTGAGACCAGATACTCTCTGCCAGTAATAGAGTTTTAACAAGAAAATAATTTTTTTATTGTAGACAAGACTCATCCTCTATAAACTATGAAGAAAGAAATAGAAGTTTTCTCTCTGGAATGACATTCTGACATAGCCAAGTATAGAAAAAAATGTTAAGCTCTTCTAAATAATAGCCAGGCTTATGTTTTTATGATTTTATTATTTCTGGTATTATATTTATAAAATATTTTAATGAGTCACCCAAGCACAATAAAGAATTTGCTTTGTTCATCCATTCTGCAGTCAAAGAGAAACTGGATGAGAGATTATGTACTATCTCTAAATCTGTCAAATCAGCAGTATTGAAAGCCATTAATAAATATTCATTACAGGCTGCTGAACAGGTTCACAAAAGAAAAGTAAGGAAAACCTGAAACCATCTTCACTTGTAAATCAACAAATATCAGTTATAAATTGAGTAAATCTCAATAAATGCTGTTGAGAATACAAAAACTTCATGCGACACATAACCTCTCTACTCAACAATTTTGAATTTTAGATAAATTTTCAAAAACATAAAAAATGAGTGAGCAATATGGGCATGCAATTATATTAAATGTAAATATTGGGTCAATGACTCTAAGCAGAGGTCAATGAACAAAACAGATTACTAGCTTCCACTCTTCTTGAAAAGTAGAGAATTTTGGTTTATGATACACAAAAGCTGAAAGAATTCTGAAAGAGAGAGAAGTAGAAATCTGTGAGGAATTACTTCAACAGAAGATAGAGTCAGAGGACTGATTTGATTACTACCCGCAGGTGGTAGCCAGGAAGACGTACAGAAGCATTTACCCAGAGTGACTGACAGTCCAGAGGACTGCAGACATCCAAGAGGGGCTTACCACTCCAAGTATTTCAAACGTATTACTAAATGCAGGCCAATTAGAGTCTGTGGATGAAATTGCAGTTGGAATAAGTGAATAACAATAAGAATTAGGGAGGAGAGTGCCAAATATTATAGAAGTTTGTGTTTATCCTGTTAAAAACACTGTAAAAAATATTTCCCTTACTATTTAGTTTTGCTATGTACCATGGTGTTTTACATTTTTAGATAAAAAGAAAAATTAATCTGCATTTTACGTAAAACACTGAATGAATTAGACTAAAGTACCAACCACCAACTTAAAACAACATGCTTCATTTTAGAAGAACCTTAAAAACTTTAAATGTTAGTACTGCAAAGCAAAATTTAACTACATGTACTACAGAAGCATAAATATCTGAGAATAGATATCACATTTAAACAGTGGCTGACATATTCTGTATTTTATTTTTACTTACATTTATCAACACAATTTAATCCAACAGAAATTTATTGAGCACCCGTCATGAGCCAGGCATTGTGACAGATACTGGGCAAGAGAGATGAATTAACAAATTAAATGGTGCTTCTAAGTCCTCTACTTCAGCTTTCTTCCAGTGTTTTTTTCCACACTCTCCTTTTCCCATCTCATTCCACCTGAATTTTAACCCAATAAAAATTAACCTAATAAAAAAGTATTTGATTAGTATTTGATTAGTTCTATTAGTTCTACTAGTAGTAGATGCAAACATTACATATAGACTGGATGGACAACAAGGTCTTACTGTATAGCACAGGGAATTATATTCAATGTCCTGGGATAAACCATAATGGAGAAGAATATTAAAAAGAATATATGTGTATATATATATATATATATGTAAAAATAATTTGGAGATGCTCATATTATTTTAGATTTGATCCAAATATTTTTCAATTTCAGTGAAACTTGCAAAGTAACTCAATTATAAAATTCATATTAGATTATGGCATAATTTTACTTCCATTTTGCATTTTACAGAAATAGTCATCCTTTTCAAGTTTCCTTCTCCCTCCCTCTCTCTCTCTCTCTCTCACACACACACACACACACACACACACATAAACACAACCTTTATCTATACTTAACCTTTCAGACATCAATCATTCTGAGCTGATTAGCTAGCTATTTGAATGATTATCATTTCAACATTTTTATTACTCATGAAAATTGTTTAAAACCTAAAATCATAAAACAGAGTCTTAGGGATCAACTAGGACAATCCATTGATTTTACAGGTAAAAGATGCCAAGTGATTAGTGCACATTCACACAGCCAGCAGTTAGCAGAGTCAGCGCTTATACCCAACTCCTGTTGCCCTTATTACAATTCTCTTTCTATTAGCTACAATGCTTCTCTGTATATCTCTTGGTGTACTCTCATCATGGGTTCTTTATTCTTAGAAACATTTCTGAGTACAATAGCACGTTTGCTATAAGCCACATAAAACATTACTTGATCAATTACTTCATAGTGATTCTTCCTATATTTAACCAAAAGATTTAAAATATCTATGGAGGGCTTCCCTGGTGGCACAGTGGTTAAGAATCCGCCTGCCAATGCCGGGGACACAGGTTCGAGCCCTGGTCCAGGAACATCCCACATGCCACGGAGCAACTAAGCCCAGTGCACCACAACTACTGAGCCTGCGCTCTAGAACCCATGAGCCACAACTAGTTAAGCCAGTGAGCCACAACTACTGAAGCCCGAGCGCCTAGAGCCCATGCTCCACAACAAGAGAAGCCACCACAATGAGAAGCCCGCGTGCAGCAATGAAGACCCAATGCAGCCAAATAAATAAATACATTTATAAAAATAAAATATCTATGGAGAAACCACCAATACCATTAAACTTTAATCATATCATCTGGAAATATGTCCCTGGTGTGGTGGCGCAGTGGTTGAGAGTCCGCCTGCCGATGCAGGGGACACGGGTTCGTGCCCCGGTACGGGAAGATCCCACATGCCGCGGAGCGGCTGGGCCCGTGAGCCGTGGCCGCTGAGCCTGCGCGTCCAGAGCCTGTGCTCCGCAAAGAGAGAGGCCACAACAGTGAGAGGCCCGCGTACCGCAAAAAAAAAAAAAACAATAAAACAAAAAAAAACTAAATAAGTCAATTTTCATCAGAAATAAGAAAAAAATATAAAAGAGCTACCCCAATAAAGAGCACCAGACCCAAATGTTTCTGAAGAGAATTCTACTAGATAGTTTAAGATGATACAATTCCAATGCTATTTAAACTGTTTCAAAGCATATAAAAGAGAGAAAAACTAAATTTCAATTTAAAAATTAGGGATAATATTGATACCTAAATTTACAAAGTTTATACAGGGAAAAAAAACTACAGACTAATCCCATTTATGATTATCAATGTAAAACTTTTTAAATAATGTATTAGTTAATGGAATCTATTAGTACACTAAAAGGAAAACACAGGATGACCAAGTAAGTTTTATTCCCGGAATGCAAAAATCGTTCAGTATTAGGAAATCCACTAATAGCTTAGAGGAGAGAAAAATCATACAAATATCTTCATAGGTGCTGAAAAGGCATTTAGCAAAATTTAATAGCAATTCGGGATTTTTAAAAAGAAGAAAATAGTTTATAAAACAGGACTTGGGACTTCCCTGGCAGTCCAGTGGTTAGGACTCCGTGCTTCCACTGCAAGGGGCAGGGGCTCAATCCCTGGTCAGGGAACTAAGATCCCGTGTGCAGCGTGGCACAAACAAGAAAAAAAAAAACAGGACTCATTGGATGCTTCTTTAATCTGTCCTGATTCTTAATGGGAGAACATTAGATGAATTTCTGCACAAGTCAGGAATAAGGCCACTTGCTCATCATCATTACTATTTAACATTTCAAGGGAGTTAGATGATCAGATATGCATTCCAAAAAGCACCTATGGGCACTGATGAGGAGAATGAATTGGTGGCAGGACAAAGGATTCTATAGAACAAAAAAAGAGTTAAAAGGCTGTTGCAATAATTCAAGAATAAAAGGGAAAGTGCCTGAACCAAGGCAGTGATAAGAGGAATAGAGAATCACAAGCTTTAAAAAAAATTAAGGAAATCAACGTAATAAGATTTAATCATTGATGAAATATACAGATGAATCTTAGATTTTTGGCTTGGGCTAGTTGGTGCATCACATGTTATTCATCAAGACAGAGAACACAGTGGGACATCTATGTAAGAAAATGACTTCAATTTTAAAGAACTTGAGTTAGAGGAAATACTGAAAACCAAAGAGGGACTACAGTCATCCCCAGGTCCCTCAAGGATACCAAAATCTGAGGATCCTCCAGTCCCTTATGTAAAATGGTGTAGTATTTGCATAAACCTACATACATCCTCCCATATACTTTAAGTCATCTCTAGATTACTTATAATACCTAATACAAGATAAATGCCATGTAAATAGTTGTAAATACAATGTAAATACTATGTAAATAGTTGTCAATGTGTGGCAAATTCAAGTTTTGCTTTTTCGAACTTTCTGGAATTTTTTTCTAATATTTTCCATCCACAGTTGGTTAAATCTGTGGACATGGAGCCCATGGACATAGAGAGCCGATACATGGGTTCAGGAGAGATTCCAATACAAAAAATCTAGATTGCTTTATCACCTTTCTATTAATCTTCATGACACCCCATGAGAACCTGACAAATGAGGAAATAATCAGTAAATTATAGAACAAAATGAAAACCCAACTTTAGGAGACTGTCTCAGCATCCTGCCTCTAAGGCAGAAGTTTGACCAATAATGAAAGGTCCTGATGGAGATGGTGCTTAATCATGAGCAGGAAGGAAACAATAAAAGAACAACAATGAAAAATTAACCATGGCCTCAAGGACTGATACCTCAATAGTCATAACACCAACTTATAGTTGCATATGTACATAAAATGTCTGCAAATTACTTCTGCATTTATTTTTTTATTTGATATAATAAAACTCTCAAATATCATTCCTACTTTACAGTGTTAGAGAAGCTTAATGGTGTACTAGCAAGTCACACTGCTGGTAAATTCTGGAGCCAGAATGTCAGCATTTATTTTTGACATGCATTTTGGTGTTCTTTCCTTTTTTTTTCTTTTTGGTGCTCTTTCTATTAAAATGTGCTGCCTCCATAATCGTATATGGAATAAAGGCTATTAAAATTTTTAAATTCAAACTGTTGACACAAGAAATTAAAGGGCCTCCATTAGTTAGATCACTGAACTATTACAAAATAATGTTCATGATAGAGATACAATAATTATTTTTTTAAATCTAATAGAGAAGAAATAGTTCTAAAGTAAGTCGGGCAAAATATAAAACCCATGTTGGATGTAGACTCATTTCTGCTGATTCACTGTGAAAAACAACATGGTCAGAGGGTAGTGGAATTCAGCTTGAGCAACCTTGAAACTCTACTTAGAAAATGGAGGGTTTGGGGGCACAGGTGGTACTGCTCCTTCTGCTTCTATTGAAGATCATGATTCTGGAAATGAAAACTGAACAGCAGCTACCCAGATGTCGTACAAGAATAGGGTTTGCTAATTCATAAGCCCTACTATGCCAGTCTAGTTGAGGGCATTTAGATGAAGGAGAAAAAGAAATAATGCCATTACAGATTCTCACATGGAAGAAAGGAGTGACAGGTCCCTAACACAGGTTACAGATCCAGCACAAAGGCAAAAGACAGTAGTGACAGGGTGTTTCCATAATCTGGATATCTGCTAACGTCAAATCCTTCTTTAAAAAAAAATAGTCTGCATCAGAAATTCTCTCTCTCTCTCTCTCTCTCTCTCTTTCTCTCTCCCATTTCTTGCCTTTCTGATAATATCCTCATGCACAAAATTGAAAACATACGCTAAACTGCTATTAACATTTTATTTTAAACTAGTTTGTTATATATACAAGATAGAAATTTAGGTAGGAAATAACCTCTTCATTTTGGAATAAATAATAGCAAAGGAAGGAACTCCTGGACATAGTCAAATACAGTCAAACTGCAGGTTTTTAAATCTATTGAGAAATGAAAGGATCTCAAAGTTTTAAACACAAACATTACAGAAGTGACATAAAACCTTTAAATAGCTCCAGAAAGGTTTAACCCCAAAATGTCCTGAAATTTTGGGAAACATGAAAACAAGTTGGATGTTTTTACCTAATTCCAGGGGAGCGATAAATAAGGAATGTCTATTTCCCTGCTGGAGATAGATAATAGAATGTTAATGGATAATAAGGAAAGGCAGAAAGATCCATTAAATGGTTTCATTTTTATCTTCTCCAAGGAGTACGATCTTTATGAATATGTTACCCCGACTTGCCTGAGCTGTTCAGATACCAACTACAAATTCTAAACAAATTCTGGGGGGCCAATAAGGCAGGACTAAGTCGTCCTTTCCAATGGAGAGCAAACATCAGACATTTCATTTCACCCATAAATATTTTAATATATGTGTCTACAAGAAAAGGATTATTTTTTATTTAAAATACCACTGGGACTTCCCTGGTGGTGCAGTGGTTAAGAATCTGCCTGCCAATGCCAGGGACACGGGTTTGATTCCTGGTATGGGAAGATCCTACATGCCGTGTAGCAACTAAGCCCATGCGCCACAACTACTGAGCCTGTGCTCTAGAGCCTGTGAGCCACAACTGCTGAACCCGCATGCCTAGAGCCTGTGCTCCGCAACAGGAGAAGCCACTGCAATGAGAAGCCTGTGCACCACAACGAAGAGTAGCCCCCGCTCTCCATAACTAGATAAAGCCTGCGTGCAGCAATGAAGACCCAATGCAGCCAAAAATAAATAAATTTTTAAAAATAATTTAAAAATATTTTTTAAATACCATTATAACTCTCTTTAAATTAACAATAATCCAGGTACCCCCTCCAAAGAAATTAACAATAATATTTTTAATATTATCAAATGTTTAGTCAATGTTAAAATGTCTCCAATTGCTTCATTAGTGTTTTATTTAGAGTTGATTTGTCTCAATCAAGAACCAAGCTAGGTTCAATGTTGCATTTGGTTGACTTTCTTAAATCTCTTTAATTCATACGTTCCTTCTCCCTCATTTATTCCTTGCAATTTTTTTTTTTTTTTTAAGAAACAAGACTGCTACTCCTATAGAGTTTTCCACATTCTAGATTTTGCTGATTGTACCCCCATGATGTCAGTTAGTAGTATGCCATTCTGTCTCCTATACTTCCTGTAAATGGGTAGTTAGATATAGAAGACTGTTCACATTCAGGTCGATATGTTTTCAAGAAAACATCATAGTTGGTGTTATGTACATCTACTAGGAAGTATATAATATTTGCTTGTCCCTCTTTTTGTGAGTTTTGGTGTTGCTGGCCTGATTCTTTCATTAAAATATTTTTTGCATCTACTGCTGGTCTTTGCCTAGATCTATTTCTCATTAGAGATTAGAAAATGAGAATATTCTAATTATTTGATTTTTTTAATTTATTATTTAGAATGCTTCAATAAAGAAAAACATTGCCATATTAACTATATGGCTAATACTCAGGTACTTCATACAGCAAAGACAGATGCATGTTTGAACCTTTTCCCTTTATTTACCAAGTTTCAGACTAATGAGTTGGCTCTGTAACATTCTCCAAAAGTAACCAATGAAGCTTTTAATTTGAGCATCATTATGAAGTCATGAAGTTTAACATATCTGTTGTGCTTTAATCTAACACAGTTATTATTCCTTGTCTGGTGAAGCCTCTTTATTTTGGCTTCTCTGTCATTTTTATCATTGTTCATAGTAGGATTTGGTGCTTCCTCAGTTTCTGGTATGCAAAATCTTTCAGACTCTCTTTGTACATTTTTCTGCCCTGTACCTGGAAACACTCATTTCTGCAAGAAACTCTGGTTCCTTTTTATGAGGAAAGAATTATTTAAAGACCACAGCTTGGGTACTATAAAGTAATGTCTCAGGACTTTTTCAGTAGACAGGGCTAGGAAACACTTGTTTCAAGAGAAAATATATCATGAGCTCATCTTAATATCTCCAACATAAATTTAGGATAAGATGCTTTTACTTAATTTTTTGTTGTACTTTTATATGTCTCTTCTCTTTTGCTAAAAATATTTGGTTCCTAACAGCATTAACATAATTAGTTATTAATTAGTTTTGAACAACAGTATCAATATTATGGCTAACACTGATTACTTAAAAAAGAAAAATTAATGTTTCTTTGCAGTTCTTTTTCTCTTTACAGTACATTCATTAGAGTTGTACAGTAAAATTATTATGTTTTAAAGTCACTTGAAATATCTACTCTCTGTGTGGTTAACCTAGCAACTCAATTTGTTTCATTTTGCTCCCAATTTTTAGGAACTGCTTTTTATTTTGGACTAATTTACTATATAGTTATTATAAAACACATACATGGTTCCAAAGTCAAATCTTAAAAAAAAAGAAGGATATATTCTGAGAAGACCAGCTTCCATTTCTACCCTTCCACTTTGTCTCTTCCACAATCAGTGAAGTTCTCAAGTGAGAAAATAGTGTCCGTTAGGGAACATTTGGCAATGTCTGATTGTCACAACTAGGTAGGAGCTGCTGGCATCAGCAGGTAGAGGCCAGGGATACTGCTAACCATCCTACAATGCACCAGACAATCTTACAACAAAGAATTATTAAGTTCAAAGTTTCAGTAGTGTTGCCGTTGAGAAATCCTACTCTATATAACACTTTTTCCTTTTAGTTTTGGGTTGCTCTTTCATTTTTCTAATAAAAGCCAAAAAAACAATTTACTTCCTTAGATAAACAGTAAGCATAATATACAGTTTTCTCCTTGATTTTTTGACTTAATTATCTGCCCTGGAGCTCATTTCAAAGCAGTGTATAAATATATTCTTTATTCTTCTTTACAGGAGCATAGTACTTTATTATGTGGATGCATAATAGTTTATTCAACTATTTCTCATTCATGGATACTTGACTTGTTTGAATCTTTTTCTATTGAAAATAGTTCTACAATGAAAAGCTCTGTGTATGTGTTCTTTTTTACTTTTGCAATGTCCATACATTAGAGATAAATTCCGAGAACTGGTGTTGCTGGGTCAAAGAAAAAATACAAATACAACTTTGCTACATATTGTCAATTCCCCTCCATAGAGTTTGTATCTTTCTGCATTTCTACCAGTCAATGGAGTATATTGCCAAAATTTTTACTATTGTTTTTCTGATGGTTGAGAAATTGTATGTCAGTGTAATTTTAATTTGCATTTCTCATTATAGGTGAGGTTGAATATCTTTTAATTTTATTTAGGACAATTAGCATTTATTATTACTTTTATTAGTTAACTTCTGCCAATTTTTCTTAGGGTTACTGGTCTTCTACTGTCTGTTTAGAAGCTCTTTTTATATTAGAGATATCAACCCTTTATCTGTAATATAATTCATAAATACTTTTCCCAGTTTGTTTTTTATTTTAATTTTCTTACAGCTTTTTTCGTGCAAGAATTCTTTTTTATTTTGGTGCAAACTTATCTGTCATTACCCTATTTCTTCTAGATTTTTAAAATCTTAACCAAGAAAGTCTTCCCATTTACGAATTATAAAGGGATTCTCCCATATTAGTAGTATGATTTCTCTGATATATTTGGAATTCATCTTGGTGTATGCTTTAAGGAAGGATCAAATTTTATCATTTTCCATATAGCTATTCAGCTATGCGAATATCATTTATTAAAATATCCACCATACAGCACTGCTTTAGATATATTATCTTTATCCTATATCAATTTCTGTATGCATTTGGGACTATTTCTGGATTTTTTATTCTATTCTATTAGTCCAATTACATTAGTTTGTCTATTACATTAGCCTGTGGAATTCATGCAGCAATAATATCTGCTGGGACTAGCTTTCCAGTCATTTCTCTTCTTTCTTAGGGTTTTCCTGGCTATTTTTGCTTAGTGATCTTCCAAATAAAATTTTTAATCAACTAGTATAGCTCCAGTTTTCATCTGGATAACATTAAATTTATAAATTAACTTAGGAAAAAGTGTCATATATATGATATTCAGTCTTTCTAGACAAGAATATGGTGTGTCTTTCCATTTGTTCAAATCTAATTTTGTGCATTTTGGAGATGTCGCATAGTTTTCCTCATACAGGTCTGAATATTTCTTGTTAAGTTCATGCCTAGATATTCTACTTAAACTCATTCCATTTTTCATCATAAACAGGATCTTCTTCCTTTCCTATTATGTCTTCTAATAGGTTATTATGTGTAAATATGAATGCTATTGATTTTGCCTGTTGATTACATAACCTACTATTTTACTAAATATCAGATGAATTTGAGTTGGTGTAGCTTTCGCTTATAATGGTTGGAACACTCCTTTATTATGTTTGAGAATTCCTGTTTTTAGCTTAGATTGATGTAGACTAGGGAAACATAGATTACTGTGAATCAGAAGAGTAAAACAAACACCATCAAGAAAGAACTGAACCCACTAAAAAAAAAAAAAAGAAGAAAAAGAAGAATTGAAGCCCTGTCAGAAAAGGAGATAGTAAAAGCATACCTAGGGGAGCCAGTTTTCTGAAGTGATGGAAATGCTCTGTCTTGGTAGATTTGTGTTTATGCAAGTGACATACATTTGTCAAGATCCATGAAATTCTGAACTTAATATTTTTGCATGTCACTGCATATAAATTTTACCTCATAATCTGTTAAAAAAAAAAAAAAGAGTGTCTAGGTTCTTTTCTAGTTTTTTTTTTTTTTTTTTTTTTTGGCTGTATGCGGGCCTCTCACTGTTGTGACCTCTCCCTTTGCGGAGCACAGGCTCCGCACGCGCAGGCTCAGCGGCCATGGCTCATGGACCCAGCCGCTCCGCGGCATGTGGGATCTTCCCCGACCGGGGCACAAACCCGTGTCCCCTGCATCGTCAGGTGGACTCTCAACCACTGCGCCACCAGGGAAGCCCTATTTTTTTATTCTAAATAAATAAACAGCCACTGAAAAACATCAAACCAATAAATATAGACAGTTAAAATTTTCCACCTTCTCCCAAACCCTACTCTTCAGAGGAAATCACTGTTAACACTTTGCTTATTGAGAATAATAACTACTTTGCTGATTAGTGTCAACCTGGAGAGTGTTGTCTATTGATTTGCTGGAGAACTCTATTATTGGCTCTACACTGTCCAACATTTTTATTGATAATTTGAATAAAGACATAAAAGTATGCTTCTCAAAACTGTGTTTGACATGACTATAAAAGAGATTGTTAACATAATGGGTGACATAATGAGGATTCAAACTATTCCTCATAAATTTAAGTAAGTTAAAAATCAACATGAAAAAATATGAAAGGAAAACATAAAGTCTGAAACATAAGAATAAAACGTTAATAACTCAGGTACAAGATGAAAAAGAGTAACTAATTCCCATAAAAACAACCAAAAAAGTTTTAAATTACCAAAACTACAACATTAAGAAATAATAACTCATGATATCTAAAATACAATTCTTCATTTGCGTTGACAGGAAGTTAACGTCCAGATCAAAGAGGGTCACAGTACTCAATACTCACTGTAACCTAACAATGAACAGCCACATTGATTGGTTTAATTCTGGGCACCAGACTTTAGGAAGGCTATTGACAAATAACAGTGACAAGGACAATGAAGTGTATGGAAACTACTTTACATAAGGTATTAGTTCATGCGAACTAAATAACTAAAAGTGATTTACCTGTGGAAGCCATAATTAAATATTTCACATGTCTGAAGGGCTGACATGTGAAAGAAAGACAAAAGAGTACAAAAAAAAATGTATCATCTGTGTCAACTTGGTAATATACACCACCTCTCATATGTTCCTTGCGGCAAGTTGTACCCCACTCCTCACCACGTCTTATCATACAGCTGCGGGTTCAGTCTGCCAGACATTTGGTGAAATAGTTTCTATTCTCAGTTGTAACCAAAATTCAATGAGCAAAATCCCGGACCATGTTTGTAGAAGATTTATAGCATGTATGCCCCCCACCAGGAAACCAACTGAGACTCAATGGCGTATAGACCATCAAATTTTTTTTACAAATTTATAAGTAATTTTCTCAGCTCTTTCTTTTCATATGCCATGACTTCCTTTCATTTTACCAAAATGAATTAAAAAATTCATAAGAATGATAATTTATCAGAAGTCTTCAAATTACTACTTCTTTTGTTATCTAAATCTTTTTTCCAAATAAGATGCTGTCAATAGTGATACCTATCATTGGTTAGCTATACCTTCTATTTCCTCTTTCTTCTAGTACATCCAGAGCTAAAATGGCTTGATGGCCCCAGGGTGCTAATCAAACTCTTTTTCAGTAACAGATGGCTCAACAGCTGTTGACATTTGATAAATCCTTTTATTCTTATCCTAGAATATTTTGTTTATTCACATTAAATGCAAAAGGAAGAAATGAAAGAAAACACAAGAGAGAGACCTTGGACAAAACTGTTCTTCAGAAAACTTTCTAGCTTAACCTATGAGCCATGAAATTAGTGACTGTGCTAAATGAACTGGAAATTTTACAATTTAAAGAGCCTCACAGTGTAGCATGCCCATGTATATAAAGAAATACATAAGTTATGGACATAAATTGCAATTCATATGAACACTGCAAACAGACCTCCTTCAACAGGGGCTGTCAAACTGAGGCCCACAGGCCAAATCCAGCCTGCCACCCATTTTTGTATGGCCCAGGAACTAAGAATGGTTTTTACATTTTTGAATGGTTAAAAACAAAATAGGAATAATATTTTATGATACATAAAAATTAAATGAATTTGTTTTATTGTCTATAAATAAAGTTTTATTAGAATACCACCACACCTATTCGTTTACAAATTGTCTATAACTGCTTTCACACTGATGGCAGAGTTGAGTAATTGCAACAGAGGCCATATGGCCCACAAAGCCTAAATTATATGGCCATCGTCTTTCAGAGAAAAAGTAAAGGGTAAAGAGTGTCAAAAAAAAAAGTTTAAAATGGTACTAGTGGTACAGAAGCACTGGACCTGCATTCCACTTCTGGTTCAATGGCAAATAACACAATATTTTAAGTTTAGCTTGGTCAAATGTGAAACAAATGAGAATATTTAACTCACCTTTTAAAAAATAAACTATGTAACTGAAGTATAATATACATAATATACAAACTACAAGGGTCAGCTCAGTGCACATTCACAGAGTGAATGTACATTGAGATTTTGCAATCTCCACAAATATCAAGAGAAAGAATATTACCAGCACTCTGGAAGTCCCCATCAAGCCCCCTTCCAATTTTAGTGCGCCTCTTCCCCAAAAGAAAAAACTGTCCTGATTTCTAACACTATTGATTTGTTTTACCTATTTCTGAATTTTATTTAAAATAGATCAAACAGTGTGTATTCTTTTGTGTCCAGCTTTTTGTGTTCATCATCGAATTTGTTTTACCCACCTCACTGTAAGTAGCAGTACCTCATTCATTTTCATTAGGTATTTCATTGTATGAAAATAAAATTATTTATTTATTCATTCTACTGGTGGTAAGCATTTGGTTGTTTCTACTTTTTTGGCCATTGAAAATACTTCTGCTATGAACATTTTTATATGTCTCTTTTGATGGACACATGTACACATTTCTGTGTGGTATATACATAACTTTGTCTAATTTATTTATTTGTACCCCAAACTGTTTCCAAAAGTATTATAGGCAGTTTTTAAAATTCCAGTAGTCAGGCTGGAAGTATTATAATAGGCGGCACTCAAGCTCCACTGATGGAGGAATCAGCTTTGTTGGAAATGAAAGGTGAAACTGTGGACGGATAAGTTGGAGAAAGACAATGAAATCAAGAAATGGCTCTGCATTTTTTTAATGCAGAAATTTATGGGCAAGAAGGAACATAAAAGAGAGAAGAGTAAACAGTATGAAGAGAAAGGGATAAGATAACATGGAAGAAGGCTAAAGACTACAAAAATAACTGGCCTATGAGAGGAGTCACCAAAGAACTTTTAAAAAGAGAAAATTTAAATATTCAATATTAAGTTGCATATGTCATGTAAACCATCTTCATTTATTCCCACCTAAAAAGTTAGTTGCCCACACAAATGCCTTTGGTAGTAAATTGGTCAAATTGTTTTTTCATGAGCATCAAGGAAGAGGGGAGTTGTTATACAGCTGGAGTAATACAGCGCAGAACAGGGCAGCAAAATTAAGAAATCAGCAAATATGTTGATTATCTGAAATGATTAACGTGTTTTGTTTGTTACTGCCTGTGGAAGCAAACAAAGATTAATAAGACACAGTCCCACCTTGAAGTCCTACATAACTGGCAATCTTTAAAAATTAAATAAATTATTTTTCCTAAAGCAATGTGGCTTTATTTAAACGAGCAAAAAAACCACCTTTTTTTAAGAAAATCATTTATGACTGTGTTACCTAGAGCATGAAGAGTCCACCGTCTACATTTATGAAAACTTATCTTGTTAAATATTGATTCAGGGCTGCTTTCAAAATTTTTAGCACAAAGGTTAGGATAATCATTGTGAAACTGCTGAACACTGAGTAAATCGCTTTTTTAACTTTTAATTTTGAAATAATTGTAGATTCACCTGAAATTGTAAAAAAAAAAAAAAAAAATGTAAAGGGAGCTACCTTGTACTGTACCCTTTATCCAGTTTCTCCCAATGATAACATCTTTCATAACTTATAGTACAGTACCAAAACCAGGAAAATTACATTGGTACAATCTAAAGAGCTCATTCAGATTTCACTAGTTTATATGTACTCATACGTGGATGGAGTTCCATGCAATTTTATCATGTGTGTAGATTTGTATGGTCACCACCATCAAGATGCAGAACTGTTCCATCACCACAAGTCTCCCCCTCACCTCTGTATATAGCACACCCACTCTACTCCTACCTCCCATTTCTAACACCTGGCAACCACCAATCTGTTTTTTGTCTCTATAATTGTATTCCACTATAAAGAGAATTATACATAAATGGAATCATAAGGTATGTAACCTTTTGAGATTGGCTTTTTTTAACTCAGCATAATTACTCTGAGATCCATTCAAATGATTGCATGTATCACTGGTTCCTTTTTATTGCTGAGTAGTACCGAATGGTATGACTGTATTACAATTTGTTTATTCATTTACCTGTTGAAGGACCTTTGAGTTATTCCCAGCTTTTGGCTATTATGAACAAAGCTGCTAAGCACATTCATGTACAGGAGTTTGTGTGAACTTGTTTTCATCTCCCTGTGATAAATGCTCAAAAGTGCAATTGCTGAGACATATGGTAAGTACACATTTAATTTTTTTAAGGAACTGCCCAACTATTGTCCAGAGTTCGTGAACCATTTTACATTCCCACCAGCTATGTATGAGTGATTCAGTTTCTTTGATCCTCACCAACATTTGGTGTTATCATTATTTTTAACTTTAGCCATTCTGGTAAATGTATATACCTCTTTGAGGCACACAGTTTCTTTAAAAAATACCACTCATTACCTCTGATAGCTAAAACATTAACAATGATAGAATAGTCTTTATAACCTAAATAATAGAAAATGTTTTGTCCCTTGAATTAGAAACCATGCATATAAAAAATATTGTTTTAAGTGAGAAAGTGTATATTAAGCACATGCTTCTTTACATACAGTAAGTGCTAACGGCTAATGTTAATTCAGCACTTACTGTATGTAAAGCATATGCCTGATATATATTTTCTCATTCAGAAGAACAGAACAATATTTTACTATTTGCCCCTTCACGCACTTGTCATTTCTTCCATTCCACTTCTTCCCTCTAGAACACATGCTCTAGTAGTTTTCTCAGTGAATATCTGTAGGTATATAAATTCTCTTATTATCTCTGTATCTGCAGATATCTATATTTTTACCCTTAATCTTGTCATAGATTAACTAGGTATGAAATTCTACATGGTAGTCATTTTACCCCAGCATTTTGAGGATACTCTAATATCTTCAGTCGTATACTATTGCTAGTGAGAAGTCTGTTCTCAGTCTAATTGTTAATCCTCTTCTTCCTTTCTGGAAGATTCTAAGACTTTTCTCTTTATTCATGATATTCCCCCATTTCACAATTTATGGCTAGGTACAGAGGTACTTTTAATTACTTTACTCGCCCTTTGGGGTACATTTTCTTTTTTTTTCTTTTTTAAAAATTTTTATTGGAGTATAGTTGATTTACAACGTTGTATTAGTTTCAGGTGTACAGCAAAGTGAATCTCTTATATATATATACATATACCCACTCTTTTTTAGATTCTTTTCCCATATAGGCCATTACAGAGTATTGAGTAGAGTTCCCTGTGCTATACAGTAGGTCCTAATTAGTTATCTATTTTATATATAGTAGTGTGTATATATCAATCCCAATCTTCCAATTTATCCCTCCCTCCCACCTGATGGGGTATATTTTCAATCTAATGAATTCCACCTTTTTCAATTTTTGAAAATTCCTCAGCCATTGCCTCTTTGGATATTTCTTCTTATTTCCTCTACTCACTTCTTCTGGAATTCTTGTTAGATTTCAGTATGAATGTTGGAGCCTCTTTAGCTCCATTTCCTCCACTTCCTTTAATTAATCATATTTTTAAAATTACTTTATCTATCTAGACTGAATTCTGAGAAAATTCCTGAGTACGATCTTGCAGTTCAATGATTCTCTCTTTGACTTTGACCTGTCTAGGGTTTATCCTATGTGCTCATAAGGGTTTTATTTCATTTATTTTGATTTTTCATATACTCATATAACTTGACATACATAGGATTGAACATAATCCTTTCCTCCTTCTACATCACCAGCCTATCCCCATTTCCACTATACTTCCACCATACAGGCCTTCCACCAGTTCCTATAGTTCTTTTCCTGTTTCCCCAAGACTAAATTTTTTTTAATTCGATTACTGTGTTTTCCATTTCCAAAATTTCTATTTTTTTTTCATATCCACATGTTCTTACTTCATTTCTTCCTGTATTTTTCCTTTTTCTTGTTCTGCATTATTCCTTTATTTGTATCTTTGAGGATCGTAAACATACTTATTTTGAGTGACTTTTTGGATTATTCGGGTTTTTTTGCGGTACGTGGGCCTCTCACTGTTGTGGCCTCTCCCGTTGCGGAGCACAGGCTCCGGACGCACAGGCTCAGCGGCCATGGCTCACGGGCCCAGACGCTCCGCGGCATGTGGGATCTTCCCAGACCGGGGCACGAACCCGCATCCCCTGCATCAGCAGGCAGACTCTCAACCACTGCACCACCAGGGAAGCCCATTGGATTATTCTTTTATTTTCATGCATCTAGGATGAATTCATCTTCCACTTATTGATTTTGATAGATGTGTTTCCTAAAATTAATTTTCCAAATGTTTTGTAATTTGGATTTTGGAGATTTTTCTCTAGTTGGAGGTTCTTGTTGACACTCTGTTTTCTCTGCTCACCTCTCTTTTGCCCAATAGTTTGGCAGTCTAGAACCAAAGAGCGTACTGGCTGCTCAGAGCTCCTGCCACCTAATAATATTGGGCATACTGAAAATCAATTTGCTGCATAAGAGGGAAGCTTGGCTCCAGACCTTAATAAACATCACAGAAGGAAGATAGCTAACTCTGCCACTCATATGCCTGGTGCAAATAACAAAACAATTCAGAATTTGATTAAGTTATTTTAGTAACAGTTTCACTAGAGGGAGTAAAACTAAATTCACTCATATTTACTAGTCTCTTAGTTTTCTATCAGAAAAGAGTTTTAGAAACAATAGTCTTTAAATCAAATCATGCGAACCCTAAAGAATACGATATCAGAGCCTCCAAATTTACTCGGCTCCTTCATAGAAAACATGATTGCAGAGTTCTCAATTTAATACATTCCCTTTAAGTGAACAACACCTCTTTCAGGATTCTGTATATAACAATGCCAATAAACAATTTAGCATGAGATTACAAACAAACAAACAACAACAACAAAAAAACATGTACCCGGAAACCTCCTCAGACTCAGGCTTTGCATAAGTCACAACCTCAGGCAGGAATCCTAGTAAATATTCGGTTTCCTCTGCTGCTGTTTTAGTCCCTGGATTGAAACCAAACCTGGCTTGGTTTTTTGCTCTCTTCCCTTTACCTCGTAAGAGCTGAACTCCCAGCAGATCCTTGGCTTCATTCTCTTCATTCGTGTATACTGCTGTGTCACTTCTGGTTTATAGAAATTCTTATTTTATTTTAATTTTCTCTTATGGTGTATTCATCACAAATAATACGCTTGGATGCAGTGGAGTGAAGTAAGGGAATGCCCAAAAGCATAAATTTATAATCCCTCTATTTATATTTATTAGATAATACTTCTTATAGAATAAGGGAACCATCTTCGTTACTATATAAGACAAAATCCATCTTTATTAATCACTATTAAAAGAAATAAAATGGAGTGTACATAATGCTTCAAAAGCAAAAACATCTTGCTTAAGAGACATAAAATCAAAATCTTATAAATGATCATTTAATTTTTGCTATCTAGTAGCTAAGAACATCTCCTAGAATATAACATCTTAGCTCAAATAAAAATGATAAACAAACCTAACAAAAATTCAAAAAGAATATACTTGATGGCCTTTACCAGAAAAAAGTAGGAGTGATAGGAAACAATCAACTTAAAAATATATTTGTATTTCAACATTTACCATGAAATAGTTTAAATTTTAAATAGTGTGTGCATGTGGGGGGCAGGGAGAAGAAAAATAGGTCTACAGGCAATGGAAATGTAGTTGGAATTTCAAATCTCTTGAATTTCAAATCTATTTTTATCTATTTTGATCAAGATGTATCCTAAGTTCTTAGTTCCTGGCATAAAGAGATACTCAATTACTGAGGATCAGTCTGGAATACGTGATTGATATAATGTTTCTTGACCTCATCAGTACAGTTGACAGTCTCCCAAGGCAATAGAAATAAAAACAAAAATAAACAAATGGGACCTAATCAAGTTTACAAGCTTTAGCACAGCAAAGGAAACCACAAACAAAACGAAAAGACAGCCTACAGAATGGGAGAAAATATTTGCAAACAATGCAGCGGGCAAAGGCTTAATTTCCAAAATATACAAACAGCTCATACAACACATAACAAAAAAAGCCCAATCCAAAAATGGGCAGAAGACCTAAATAGACATTTCTCCAAAGAAGACATACAGATGGCCAAAAAGCACATGAAAAGATGCACAACATCGCTAATCATCAGAGAAATGCAAATCAAAGCTACAATGCAGCACCACCTCACACCAGTCAGAATGGCCGTCATTAAAAAACCTACAAATAACAAATGCTGGAGACAGTGTGGAGGAAAGGGAACCCTCCTGCACTGTTGGAGGGAATGTAAGTTGGTACAGCCACTGTGGAAAACTGAGGTTCCTCAGAAAACTAAAAACAGAATTACCATATGATCCAGCAATCCCAATCCTGGGCATACACCTGGACAAAACTATAATTCAAAAAGATACATGTACCCCTATGTTCATAGCAGCACTATTCACAATTTCTAAGACATGGAAACAATCTAAATGTCCATCAACAGATGAATGGATAAAGAAGATGTGGTACACATATACAATGGAATACTACTCAGCCATAAAAAAGAATGAAATAATGTCATTTGCAGCAACCTGGATGCAACTAGAAATTATCATACTAAGTGAAGTAAGTCAGAAAAAGACAAATACCATGTGATATCACTTATATATGGAATCTAAAATATGAGACAAATGAACCTATCTATGAAACAGAAACATAATCACGGACATAGAGAACAGACTGGTGGTTGCCAAGGGGGAGGGGTTTGGGGGAAGGGTGGAGTGGAAAGTTGGGGTTAGCAGATGTAAGCTTTTATATATAAAATAGATAAACAACGAGGTTCTACTGTATAGCAGAGAGAACAATATTCAATATCCTATAATAAAACATAACGGGAAAGAATATTTAAAAAAGAATATATATATATGTATAACTGAATCACTTTGCTGTACAGCAGTAATTAACACAACACTGTAAATCAACTATACTTTAAAAAATAAAAATTAAAATACATTTTTAAAAAGAATTTTGGAAGAGAATGAAATATTCTCATGGAAATCAAAGGAGGAGCATATTAGAGCAGGAAGAGTCATTTTGGAAAAAGATCCTCAACTTTATTGCCCTCAATTTTGTATACGAAAAGAGGAAGTGAGGATATTCAATGGTGTCAGGAAAGCTCAATCAGGAATCAGCTGGTATGTACTCTGAACCATTTAAAATGGCAAAAAGGAAGGAAGAGTTTTCTGACAATGGTTTCTGACCAGTTTGAATTTGTAGCACACTTGGTAAGCTTGGCTCTAATACTTGCTTTGTGAGCTCTTTGCTGAAGGAAGCCCAAAGACAGAATTCACTGATACTTCTTTCGAGATAATGATCACTATGTATGTACCTATTCATGAAGAGGAAAATTAGTCAATGTCCATAATGATCACTACGTATGTACCTATTCATGAAGAGGAAAATTAGTCAATGTCCATTTTGACATGGTGTATTGAGATAGAGCTGGTAATCTTATGTCAATGTGAGCATTATATATAATGTACACTTGTGAGCATTGTATACAATGTACAATATATATTTATACATTTGGTAAAAAGACTTTCTGATTAAATTTGTTTAGGCTCTTGACATTTATTTTTAAAGCTTGATACTCTTTGACAGTAAAACAGAATAATGTCACTTAAAAAAATACAGTTGACAAGGCTCATGTTACTTTGGGAACGATTAAAGAAATAAAACTGACTAACAAGTACAATTAGGTAAACTAATCATTAGCTCCTGATGTTTCTCAATATTCACTTATTAGTAGGTTGAAGTCATCCTGAATGAAAATGAAAATAAAATAGCTTCAGACAATCTAATTCCAGAGAATACTATCCACAGTCATCATCTGGAAAAGGTGATATAACCCATCTAGAGGCACCTGCTCTAACAGAGGGTCATTAGATCCATGACTTGCCTTCTGTCTTAACAGCTTGCTCCCCACATAATCCAGAGAAGCCAGCAAAAGTTCTATCTTTCTTTTCCCTTTTACTCTACCTGGAGACTTCCTCTGAGTTGTCTGGCTACCCAAATGGATCTCACTGATGAGAACCCAGAGCTCAACGCTTCCAAAGGCAGTGGGCTCATAGCACGCCACACCCAGAGGTAGGCAAAGGAGGGGGAATTTTATCCTTGTCTCCATTTTTCCCGGCTCTCGTCATAAATCATGAATTCATTCTGGCAACTTTGTCCCCAGCATCAATCATGCTAAGCTGAATGACAAAATCTGGTCAAGGGGCAAAGATTAGTAAGAATGGTAATTTGACCCAGCTAGAGTTATTTTCATTTTATTTTACTATTTCTTCAATTATCAAGCAAAGGAGATCAAGGACATGGATGATGCAAGTGGATTCTGCTCTAATGTTTCTCAGAGTAGAGACAGGGTTTTATGAAGGATACACATGTCTGAAAATCCCAGAAATAGTGGTTTTCTAGTTTCATTCCCCTTTTAGACAGGAAACATCAGTCCATCATACTGGCTTTTGGAAGCAGAGTGGAAAGGACTACATTGGGAAGAACTCTTTCTCTTTGTGGGTGTTTGAGGAATCTCTCACCTGTGGTTCCCTTGATACAAGTAATGACTCTCCCCAGCTGTTTGCTCATGACTGACTCCTGCCCCAGCCACTGATATCCAGGAGGGGCTTTGAGAGAAGCCCCACTCAAGGAGAACCACTCCAGCTTTCTTTCAATGGGTGTATATCTAGTGTATAAGAAAACACAGGAACTAATGCCCAGGTTTAGGGTTGATAATTTCTTTTTATAAATTTTCTTGTTCTACGTTAAGTTTTATTTTTATTTAAATACTGTGCGCACCGAGTTTACAAATCAAATCGTGTGAAAAAGCTTAAAACAGAAACAGCAGTTTCTACTCCTTATCTATTACCCACTCCTGTTCCTCTGAGGCAGCTGCTTTCAAATATCTTACCTAGGTAATGTGGGCATTGAACTCTGTTTCCAAATAATAGATGCATAAATTCCTACAGGATTGGGGTGTTATCAGTGGGTTTATTTGGGGCTTTTTTTCAGTCTGAAGAAGCCAGGTAAAGGGGGTGAGCTATTTTTTAGGGATTCCTTGTGATTTGCTTCCACTTTCAGTTAACTCTCCAATAGTTTCTCACAAGATGACAGGTTATCTCACAAACAGAAAATTCTAATTACAAACTTGTTTAGAAGAAATTGAAAAATAAACAATCAAGGGTACACTCTAGCAAAGAGGTCAGTGTTTTGCTGTAACGAGCACTACTATTAGGTTTTCAAATAAACATTACTATTCTGTGCACTAAGAAAATTCAGGCTGTTCTCACACATACATTTGCAAAAGAACTTCAAAAATAAATTTTCAAAAACCAAACTAAACAGTTTTTCTCAAAATACTTAGAGAAACATATGAACAATAAAGCGAAACCAGGGCGTTTTACTGTTGAGCAGATCTTACACTTCACCAAATTAAATGAGTGTTTTATTATAAAAATTCAGTGTATCCTCTTGTACTGGGATGTATATGTTAATGATTGTAAAAGTCAAAGAAGCAAAAAAACTGATACATGGAAATCATAATCAAAACAATCACGCTTACCTACCGCGCAAATGTTAATGTATGTGCCCCACTTGTCAATTTGTTCTGCTAATTACATATGCAATGCCCTTCATAGATTCTGGAATAAAACGATGTGGTTCTCAATATTACCGATATATACTCATTTCAGAGATGGCTCTAAGTGTTAAAAAATTATGTATTACGGGACTTCCCTGGCGATCCAGTGGTTGAGACTTTGCCTTCCAATGCAGCAGGTGCAGGTTCGATCCCTGGTCAGGGAGTTAAGATCCCACATGCCTCGCAGCCAAAAACACAAAACATAAAACAGAAGCAATATCGTAACAAATTCAATAAAAGGCTTTAAAAATGGTCCACATCAAAAAAATCTTTAAAAAAATTATGCATTATGGCCCATTCTAGTTGTAGTGTATCAATTAACATTTTTAGGAAGAAACTTACTTCATGGGTATTTTCATGCTTCTCTCAGAACAGAAATAACTTCTTTGGGGGCAATCATTTTTTACAAGTATTAAAGTATCTGTATTCCACTTCTTATAATATCATGAAGATGTTGAGGGCGTAATAACTGTCATCAACTGATGCTTCAAAAAGATATACATCAAGCATTTAAATAATTTTAAAACTAGGATATAAGGAAAATGAGACTGAGCCCAGCTCTCAAAGAGCTTACTGCCTGTTGGGAAGTCATATGATGCTCCAAGTTATAAGTAATACCTATGGTACTACAGGAACACAGAGGATAAGAAACCAGAGGCTTCTTAGAAAACGGTGTTTGAACTGATTCTGGAAAAAAAATAGGAGTTAGTCACAAAAGGAAGGGGATGCTGAAATATATCAGTGGTATTAGTGATGCACAAGAAGGCAAGGGTTCAAAAAATACTTAGGAAAAAAACCCATAGGACTTGTTGATTTGTTAGCTGTGGGCTCTAAGCAAGAGTAGGAGTTAAAAGTGACTTTCAATTTTTTTCTCTTAGATAACTGGGTTGTTGTAAACCAATTGAAAATTACAACAAAGGAGACAGACTAGTTTAATGAAAAGTATGAGGTTAGTTTGGGAAATTTTGAGATGTTCATGTGATGTCCAGTAAAGAGTCAGATGTAT